>NC_041403.2:78731950-78944450 GCF_900747795.2 Erpetoichthys calabaricus | reverse complement strand
ATAGAAAAAAAACCTGATCTAAATCCGTTAAGTAAAAGAGCAGACAGATATACAGACAGACAGACAGATGTCAGATTATATATAGAGAGAGATATATATACTATCTGGCACAGTCCACAACACATCTTGGATTATTTATCTTGTTCTTAAATATAAGTGCAGAAACATTATTTAATTGAAATGAACTGCAATATACAATACTTACAATGTCTCTTGTGACACACTCACGCTAGGGCATTATTTTTGATATTTGTCATAAATACTAACAAAATGAACTGAATTTTTCATTCCAACAGATGGCATATATGACCAATGCTATAACCTATTAAAAAAATTAGACAGAAAAAAAATGATTAATAAAAAATGCTGATAGAGAAAGTACTAATCTGATTGGAGACCATCTAGTATCCCTTCTTTATAGCTGTTAAAGGAATATTTTATTTATTTACATGATTTATCCTTGCTCTCATTTTTCTACATTAATGAGTGCAGATCATGAGAATGTTTAATGAACTTGACTGAAGTTATTATTCCCTCTATTATTCTTTTTACCTTGTATATTTTTTGTATTTACTTTATGAAGTTGGGCGGCATTGTGGTGCAGTGGTAGTATTGCTGCCTCACAGTAAGGAGACCAGGATTCACGTCCCGGGTCCTCCCCACATAGAGTTTGCATATACTCCCCATGTCTGCATGGGTTTCCTCCCAATATCCAAAGACATGCAGGTTAATTGAATTGGCGATGCTAAATTGGCCCAGGTGGGTAAGTTTGTTGTGTGTGTGTGTGTGTGTATGCATGTGTTCTTCCTTTCAATGGACTTGTGCCCTGTCCAGAGTTTGTTACTGCTTTGTGCCCTATACTAGCTGGGATAGGCTCCAGCACCCCCTGAGAACCTGGTCTAAATTAAGTTAGTTAGAAAATGATATGACACGACTTAATGAAGTTATATTGTAGGCTTGTACTGTATATAGTCTGAATTATACAGGCCTTTGGTGTAGGTGCTAATGTTTGGGATGTGCCATCTGTTGGAATGAAAAAAAAAGCATTGTATTACCACATGCATTACAATGTACATTCCAATAGTTGGCACATTGCAAATATTAATACTGAATATGCCCAACAGAGTGTAACTGCCTGACAGATAGAAAATGACATATTATATTGATACTTTATATAATGTACATAAAAGTAGTTTATCTTTTATTAACACTAGAATTACCAGAGCCTATGAAAAAACTCGTAGATCCGTACCACCTTAAATCGCTTCGCACCTCTCCATCAGCGTCTTTTATCCTGTAAATGTGTCGATAAGCAGCAAGCGGTAAGCAGCCTGCTATCACATCCCCCACTGCCGCACAGTTTTCTCAGCTTAAGTCTGTTTGCCTGCGTATCAGTTGCTTGGGGTTGTATAAAGTGAGAAGTCAAGCAAAATGACACCTTTTATAAATATTATATTGTTATTTGGAACACATGCATTTCATGTGTGTTCCGTGTCTACAACAATCTATGTACAGTAAACACATCGTTAAAACAGAAACGTTTTAGTAATAATTAACAAAATGTAGACATGAAGTGTATAATGTGGTAAGCCTGAATTCCAAATATCAAATAAACACTTTCACAAAAGGTACAAATATAACAGAACAAGTGCACTGCCATCGCTGTACTTTGTATATAAGAGCCAGATCAAATGTTATTTATTTATTTATTTACTTACTTCCTACAGCGTAAAGTCACAAGTAGACTGCAGAGCTTCCCGTGTACATATACAAAGCACAATGATGGCAAAAGTGCGACGTACATTCTAGCTCCGATGTAGAACCATCGTCATGATCTGAGTTCACCTCTGTTATAGTGCGTCTTTAGGTGAAAACAGCAGTGTCAGATGGGGGGGGGGGGGGGATCATGAACATGACTGAGAGAATAAAACTGAATAAAAAAATGTATCATACATTTACACCGGCTGTTACAGACTGAAATCAAATGTATGTTTTTATTCTAAAATAGTAAGAATAAGAGCAGCTCACTTCTCAAAACGGACTTGTCCGGGATTGAACCCGTGAAGTTTTGAGTACCAGTCAACAGCTGATACCGTTGTGCCACCGAAGCAAATGCATGTCAATGTCGCACCCTAACGCAGATTCTTTTTCTGCAGTTATATTCTTGAATAGAAGCGCACTTGTTCTGTTATATTTGTACCTTTTGTGAAAGTGTTTATTTGATATTTGGAATTCAGGCTTAACACATTATACACTTCATGTCTACATTTTGTCAATTATTAATAAAACATGAAAAACGGTTCTGTTTTAACGATGTGTTTGCTGTACATAGATTGTTGTACACATGAAATGCATGTGTTCCAAATAACGATATAGTATTTATAAAAGGTGTCATTTTGCTTGACTTCTCACCCTATACAACTCCAAGCAACTGACATGCAGGCAAACAGACTTGAGCTGAGAAAACTGTGCGGCAGTGGGGGATGTGATAGCAGGCTGCTTGCTGCTTATCAACACATTTACTGGACAAAAGATGCTGATGGAGAGGTGCGAAGCGATTTAAGGTGGGACGGATCTACGAGTTTTTTTCGAAGGCTCTGGTAATTCTAGTGTTAAGCAATATGATAAAATATGATAAAAAGAATCACAAAAGTCAATGGAAAAGTGATATTTAAAGCACCGACATTGTTAGTTCAACTATTGATCAGTGAAACATAATCTAGTCATTGCACATGGCTCAACACTGGAATGAATAAAGACATATTTATTTAAATGATCAATAAATGAGAGAGTGATAAACTTAATGGTATCTGTCCAGTTGACAACATAAGCATTGATGCAAAAAACAGAAAATTGTCCAGTAGTACATCAAAAGACCTTGAGATGTGCGTTACTCTAAAAAAGTCTATTTTAAAATCATTTTAATGCTGTAGTAATGAGGTTTACTTTTTAACCTTCAGAAAAGGCTGTAGTGTTTTTGCTTTTCTGTTCAATTAAATCACAAATTAGTGGATGTGTTATGCATATTCCCACTTGACTTTCATCAATCTTGATTAAATAAGAAAGCTTGTTATTTGCCCTATTTGCACAAGGAGGTTGTCTAATTCATTTGCACTTTAGCTCCTCAGTTGCTCATTTACAGGGCCAATTCGTGACAAGGATGAGTGCAGTGGAACAGAGCGGACTGTGTTTGGCCGTTGAGACCAATGGAGAAAAATGCTGAAAGATATGTTTTGTCATCTAAAGGCACTTTAAAATGTAGTTCAAGACAAGCCTGGAAGACAGTAAATATTTCAAAGGAGATAGAGCCCTTGGGAATAGATATGGAAATGCATTTGTTATAGGATTCTGAGCTTTTAACCTATCCAAACTTATGAGTGTAACTGCATTTTGTCCTAGGGAAATATAATCTGTACCTTTGGTTGTTGTGTTGACAGGGCATGTGTTGACTGCAGGGATTTAGCATGTATTAATTTCTTTCCCTTCTCTCTTCCTTATACCCACAAGACTACAAGAACTCTTCACATGTCACCTTTCAGATAGCTCAAGCTGTCAACAACACTCCTTGCCTTTTCTAACTGAGACATGACACTCTTAAATCATTTTTTTGGTCTGGATGTAATGATTAAGGTAAAAAATGAATTATTTTGCACTTTACATTTTTATTTAACACAGAAGTTGTATTTTTGTGTCATATTTTTATTTTTTTTTTAAATCAGTGTCTTCCTAAAGAGAAAAATAAAAACCTTCTCAAAACTCATCATATTTTTCTGTATAAATCTCCGTATTTGCACTACTTACTGTACATTCCCATAAAATGCTCCAGAATACCACTAAATCAATAAATATACTTTACAATTTGAATATAAATTAATATGTTAATTGATATATGAATACATCGTCTGCATTTTAGTGCCATGGCAGATAATGCTTGAATCTTACATGTGACACATTTATTGTTTTTTTTTTAATTTTGTGCTAGTCCTAAATCTGAAAGGTGTAGTTCATACCCAATACTAACAACATTTATACATTGTAAAATGAATAGACTCGACACACTTAAAAAGGTTTGCGGCAGCCACCTGTATATTATTCCTGGCTGCAAAAGAGTCTTTTAAATACAGAGATGTTCTCTATACCGAGTCCAAAACAGAACTGTCGATGGTTTGTCAAGATGGTGGTTTTAAGGGATAGGACAGGAAGTGATGTAAGGGAACCAGAAGTGATGTTCTTCATTAGTCAGAGTAGATGCCGGAAGTGATAATCTTCTAGGCGCTGGAACTGGAAGTGATATTTTTCTGGGTGCCGGAACTGGAAGTGATGTCTTCTGTTCTAAATCAGACAGGTTTTCCCGCAGCTGGTCTGCAGAGATAACAGGAGAAAGTTTAGTGCACCCCGCCACCCCCTGGCCTGGTGTGGAATTACCTTTGCTGGGTCCATACAACGCCTTCCTAGTCGCACGTGTGTGACAACATACTTTCATACAAAGGTAATATTCTTGAGATACACTAGTTGAGTAGTGATATTTTTATTCTAAATCTAATATAACAATGGTACACCAAGTATAAGCACATAAAAGCAAATGTCCAGTTGAGTGAAACAAGTTGTCCTTTGGCTTGATTGGCTAAAATGGTTACTTTTCAACTTCTTTTTGCAGAGGACAAACCAGGGAGGGAGTGATAGGTGGTGAGGATTCACATTATAAACCCAGTCACCTTGGCACCAGTTCAATGTTACAAAAAAATCACTTTTTTTGAAGTTCAGTGATGGATAATGTAGTTAAGGTCAATTCATACGAGCTTTTAACAAGATTAGCCAACATTCAAAATACTTTCTTGGATGATGGGGGCTATCTATTGTTTTTCACTTTGTGTATGAAGGGCAAGATCCAAGTTTGTTTGCCAGTCTAGATAACAGCAACTCACTGCATGGGTACTGGGTAGATAAAACAAATATTACTACACTAACATATATAAAATGTGATAGTATTTTAAAGCAAAAATTGTAAAATAGTATCCTTTTAGAGTTTTTTTTGCATTATGATAATTGAGTACAATACACAGAGATTTTGCTGGGCACCCCAAACAAATCACAAACCATAAAACAAAAATGATGAAACCTAATTGAAATGTCTCCAGAATGTATTATTGGTTTGCTAACTCTTAAAATATATGGAAAATATTAGAACTAAATATATAATTTGCCCACAGTGTCACTTTCAGCTTCACAACTTGTCATATTTGTGTGAATATTACTCTTAGCTGACATTTTTTTTAGTGATCCTGCATTTTCTTTGAGGAATTATCTTAAGGTAATTGCTGGATTCCACCCAGACTAGTCACACTCTTGTCATGTCGCACTTTAATCTCTACTTGTTAAGCTGAGAAGATTGAGTTCATACTGTGCAGTCCTTGAACATGTCTAATAGCTCTTCTCTAGTGCTGTGATGTCCTTTGGATTATGTGAAGACAGAGAATACACACAGTGTTACATTTGATGCCTGATAAGTATACATGTTATACATAACTTCAGTCAACATGTACTCCTCACAACGCACGGTATAATACAACCTCCCATTAGCCATTATCATCATTACTGCACACTGTTTGCTCAGGGAAGTGATGAACAGTCAACTATGCCATAATCTTTTTAATAAGCATGTCCCCAATTTTGCAGGTATAACTAATATTTCCCTTATGTATGATGGTATTGGCTTGTCAAACTAGATAGATAGATAGATAGATAGATAGATAGATAGATAGATAGATAGATAGATAGATAGATAGATAGATAGATAGATAGATAGATAGATAGATAGATTTAGCCTTTCATAGAAGCTCAGGAAATATAACAAACCTAAGCAGCAACAACCCCCCCCCCCCCCCCTCAAACACAAACAACAATTATAAAAATGAAGGAAATATCTAACTTGCCTACAAATAAGAGAGAAGTCATTATATGACATTATAAAGGCATATTGCTGTAGGTATTGAATAGCAGTAGCATTTTTTGACATAATTCTGTTGAATAATTCATTAGCTAAAAGTACTCAGTGCTAGTGTATCAGATAGAGGATGTGCAGTATTGTTCAAAATGGCCACCCTAATAGAGCCATTAGCTAATGTAATCAACCATTTTAGTTAAATTCTTATCTAAATCATTACATTTAATCTAATGTAATGTCACTTTGAACCTCTCTCCTATACCAAATTAATGTACAAAAAGTTAATTGTACAAATACATGGGGATGTCTGTAGTTAAGCTAATTATGCACTATCTATCTATTGTGGTGGACACCTGGGACCCTTGTCCAGCCATGACACCCCAGTGATGGAAGGACCGGGGGAGAGGACATATTCGGGGCAATGCCTCCCCTGGAACACAAGAGGGCAACTCCCCTGGATTCCATCAGGGCCATGGGCTTGGAGCTTGGAAACTCAACCCTGCTGGGACCTGTAGCTACCACCAGGCAGCGCCTGGACAGTTCTGGAGCCTTGCACTGCAGCACTTATGCCACACCTGGAAGTGTTGCCAGAAGAGAATCAAAGAGCACCTGAAGCACTTCCAAATGCACTATAACGAATGCCGCCTCACTTCATTCAAGGGCCAGAGTTGGGAGGAAGAGGACAAAGCCTGAGGAGGAGTGGAGGCGGATGGACTGGCGGCAGAGAAGAAACTGTGTTGTGTCGTGCTGTGTCTTGGTGATCTGTGCACTGAACTGTAAATAAACCATGTGCTGGGTGCTAAACCTGTTTCCTGCCAGTCTGTGTCGGGGCTGGAATCACACTATCTATCTATCTATCTATTGTGACAGATAGGGGGCGCTATCGCTCCCTTGAACCCTCCGATCAAACACCAGACACCAGGTAAAAGTCCAATAATTATTTATTTTATAATAATTATGTGCACAAAGCACCTTCACCTCCGCCATACTTCAATAAACAATAATCAATAATAAACAATACACTAATCAATCCTCCACTCTCCCAGATGCGTTGCCACCCTTCCACCCAGCTCAGCTCATCGTCTGGTATCTCCCACATTCTTTTATAGTCCATGACCCAGAAGTGTTTCGCTTTCTCTGTCCATGTGACTAGGAACACTTCCGGGTCAGATAAAAACTCTTCTTTTTCATCCCGGAAGCACGTCATTCCTCCTGTTGCTGTGACTAAGACGTACTTCCGGGTTATGGGACACGTAAGAGTCTCTGGGCCTCCCTGCAGCGTCCTCTAGCGGCCCCCATGGTATCCAGCAGGGCTGTGGATAAAAACTCCATTGTCCAGGATTCCCTGCTGGCCTTTGGGGCACCTCCATGCTGCAAGGAGGGCTCCATCTGGGGGCCTGGGGGTATTGGTCGGGATGAAAGGCCGGCCATATCCCACACTGTCTATCTATCTATGCTTAGAATCCTTGTCTCTTCTAATTTTGATGACTAGCCCGTTATGCAACGTCTTTTAGAATTTTTCTGAAAGTTAAGGTAAATAATATTTATGCCGCACTATTATTAAGGTCTTTTGATCTTTCTTTATATAATTTTATTACATTAATAAGCACAGTCACTGTTGTCTAAACAAATGTTAAAACTCCAGTAACACATATGTGCAAGGTATATAGTTCTTTAACTTCTCTTTAAGAATTACTTTTATTAGTTTGCCTTTGAAAGCCAACTATCCTATAACTATTATTGTAATTTTGTAATGCAATGAGGCAACTTTTACTTATGTAATGATGAGACTGAAATATAACACCCCTGGACCTGATAGGATTTTACCAGTTGTATGGAGAGAAATGAAAGATGTCATCTATAAACCTTTATCAGGCATATTTGGGCAGTCACTTGACAAAGGAGAAGTACCAGGGGACTGGAAAATTGCAAATGTAACTCTAATCTTGAATAATAATAATAATAATAATAATTCTTTGCATTTATATAGCGCTTTTCTCACTACTCAAAGCGCTCAGCAATTGCAATTAAGAAGAAGGGAAACAAAACGGATTCTGATTATTACAAACCAATAGGTCTTATTTCTGTAACATACAAACTATAATAAGAAACTATAATTAGAAAAACATAAACTACTGGCATGAAAATAAAATAGTAAACAACAGCCAGGATGTGTTATGAGAGGAAAATCCTCCCAAATCAATCTTTACTATTTTTTTTTAGCAGACTTTTGCAGCAGTTGACACAAACTAAGTTTACAACATAATTCACTTAGACTAGAAGCTTAATTTTGAAACTAGAAGCTGTTGACATCAGAGGTAACCGACAAAACTGGACCTCCTGCTTGTCATAAAGAGTACAGATAAAAGTAGAATGCTTCACAGGGAGTACGGTCATCAGTGGACTACCTCTGGGGTCTGTCCTTGGACCGCTACTTTTTCTGATTTATATTAATGACATCGATTTCAGTATAGTTAGTAATCTTGTGGGGTCAGCTGCAGTGTACTGCACTAGCTATGGAGCAAGACCAGACTATGTAGTACAGTACTAAGAGGAGACAATCCTAAGCTTTGTTGAAGTGAACAGCAGAACAAGATCAATGGCAGTTTAACCAATCCACAGCTAGTCTTGTTTTGGTTTTGTGTTTCTTCTCCGTTTGCTCAGATGGCCATCTATCTATCTATCTATCTATCTATCTATCTATCTATCTATCTATCTATCTATCTATCTAATTGCATGTTAACAGTGGCACGCAGGCAATTAATATCTTACCCTCCATCAATTAATGATGTACCATTACATGTTCCTCTAGATTTAAAGGGACAATGCACAGAGAAAGAGTATGTCCTCATGTAAACTTATTAAAAATAATTACAAATGTTAGGCTACATTAATGCAAAATAAGTGATTCTGTCATTGCTGTAAATGTTATTCACTTTGAGTGTATGAAAAGGCCCTGAAATCAATCCTTATTCGGAAAGTAATGATGACAAAAGGTAAATGTTAGTAAAATCATATTTGAAGCATACTCGTCTTTTTGTAACTGCTGAGTGGATCTACCATCAGGGTGACCCGAGGGCGTACTCTGGGCCTTGGCATATGTGAGACAAAATAATGTTCCAATTTTTCCGTTTCAGCGGTACTTTGCACTTTTCCACACAACAAATATCTTATTATTTATACATTATTACCACCCCTCGCTCTAACTTATGACTTTTTGCTTACATCTCCAAAGGGGACCAGCCCCCGACTCACTTTACTTTTTATATGTGATGTGTAAGTATATGCGTGTTACACCCTGGGGCCTGTTGGGTTCTTAATCTGGTCTTGTCGTAACTCATTTCCCAGTTACATATATAATATATAAGAGTTGATAGTTGTAATTCATTATGCTCCCTGCTTTTCCTAATAACTGAATCTAACAGTCACCAGATCGTATAAAATATCTATATTTATCAAATACATTTGAAAAGTCTTGAATTTCTGGTTTACTTTTGAAATGTTTCCTTGTTAGCTGTGTAAAGCACCTTGACTGCCTCTAAACAAAATAAATATTGATCGATATGGTCTGGATGAAATGCCTTGTGATTTCTGATTAATGTAAGAATGCAGGGTGTGTTTTCAGTGTCAAACATTAATATGAAACCCAGGGGAAAGTTTGTTTTCTCTGTTTTATTCTCTCACTGTGGTCATTATAATTCATCTTTGCAGCTGTTTGGCACAGTTTAACACTACTAGCTCAACTCATGCCTCAGTGACAGAAGAGTTGAGTATGCAAGTGTGTGTGCTCCTCCAGGCTGTTTCTCATGAACTATATAAAATGTTTTGTTTTACTTTGCTCTTTCAACATTTTTTTTATTTACCCCTTGGCTCAGTTCAGAAACTATATGTTTCAGTGTCAGGTACACGCAATGTCTAATACAATTTGGTGGCATTGGGTTAGTGTTTTGAAAGCACTTTGGCAGTAACTCTAGATCAGCTTCAAGGACACTGATGGCTAGGTGAAACTGGCAGTCACCTTCCAAGAGTTCTTAACTTAAATCACGGGTTGCAATTCCATAAATGCTTAGAGCAGTCCAAGGCCTAAGTTCACTCACCTACTATGACAAGACTGACACCAAGACCTGCTGCACGATTCTATTACATTTAATACTGTATGTGCATCGTCTTTAATGTAATGCTTACACAGCTTTATTGGCATTCCTCCTTTCCTGGCAAAAGAATGAGTATTTCAAAAATAAAATACAGTGATTAAAAAAATAACAGCAAGCAGATGTCTGTAATCTCCAGGCATTTCATGTGCCAGGATGCTTCCAGCTCCAGTTGCATCTTTAAATTCTAAGTTTGATTTATGAGAATGAAAAACAGTATTTAAACATTATGAGAAGCTTTAAGGTAACACATGTAAGCAAAAATGATCTTTACTGAATTGAAGATAGTGGGGAGGGCGCATACTGTGTGTGGCATGTTGTTTAGAATATAACATCAGTTTGCACGAAGTGAACTTAAAATGGAGAATCCACTAGAACAGCATTAGTTTAAATTGCATAATTCACAGTAAGCACATCTGTCTTCTGTTATAAGGCCAAATAACCATACCCAGTAAAATGATATCTAGAATGGATTATTAGTATATTATGGGAAAAATGAGTAAGAATTGGCAAAGCTTGAAAAACATTGATTTATACAAGTCAGTACAACACGACAAAGGAAGTATAAACAGTGAGCTAGCATGGAGATGAGAAAGAGTATAAAGTGCCAAGCACAGCACAAAACACTTTTTGGCCCATGTTATATTAAAGTAAACTATACTATATACTTTCTAAAAACTATTTAAGAGTAAACAATGTATGTTCAGATTAGCATCATTATTTATTTTGTAGACTTCAGTAGCAGAATATGAGAAAAATAATACAAGGTCAATTTAAAAAATGTATGTATACAACGCAAGGTTATTATAGTTAACTAAAACTAAAATCAAAACTGAAACTATTATTAAAAAAACATTTTCGTAAACTGAAATAAAATAATTAACAAAACCGAAATGAAAAACTAAAACTAAACGAAACTATTAAAGTAGCTGGAAAGACTAACTGAAATAAAATAATAATTTACTAAAATATTTTTAGTTTTCGTTTTTGAATGAATATTCTTGCCGTTAGTCTTTAACCCTTGTAAGTTTTAACTCTAAAACAGAAAGTCATCCACCATGAACCGCCCGCACATATTCATCCAGTGAACGGTGGCTGGTGACGGAGGGCAGCTGTTCACACAGCATTTGCGGTGACAGAGCAAGCTGAGTGCGGGTGCATAAAGCGTGTGAAATAGAAAGCGATATGCGTGCCGCCTTTCTTTGTGCTTGTTGTATATCAAGATGTAATTCAAACGGCTGAAATCAGAATGTACTGGTCAACAAAATGTTTACCATATGGACAGAAAAATCACGAGTGAGTAACATTTCAGTTTATTTCTCAGGTGTTTGCTTTTTGTTGAGAGCGATTCACCTGCCTCTTCACAAAGGAGAAATCGTTTTTACTTTCTCATATACGAAGTATAGAGAAAGTATAGTAATCATGAAAAAATTCGACCTCGATATTTTGATGAATCTTGACGTTATAGACTAACCAGTGTCCAACAATACTATTTTTTGGAATTGTGTGCGTACGCACGTGCGTGTGTGTGTTTGTGTGTGTGTCTGTGTGTGTGTAAACACGATAACTCAAAAATGCAACTAGATAGATGGATGAAATTCGGCATGTGGTTGTTACACCATAGATCTGTATTAACTTTTGGGCCAAATCCATCACCCGGAAGTGGTACTTTACCTGAACACATACTCGATTTTTTTTTTTAATACAGCTGCAGAGTCCGATTTATTCAATTTTACTTTTATAATAATTGTTCAATATATTATTAATTTGATTTGTTGTTGATGGTTCCTTAATGTACATAATATAAAAATATAATCATTGTCTTGCGGTTTACTCCTCAAATATCCATCCCCATATCTGAGTATACAAGAAAGTCTCGAGGAGACCACTCCCGGTTGTTGAAAATAAAACAGCACTGATCGAGACTGACTAGGTCATCATACAAGATCAGCATATTGTTGCTGATCAATCACTTTTGCTTTAAAAGCATCGTTTAACAACAAAGCGATACAAACAAAGGTAGAGAGTCTGACAAGTGATGAAAAACTAAACATACTAATGGGTTTTTGTATTTATTCCATATTTATTAATTTATCTTTTTTAGTTCATATTCACAACTCAAAATACCTGATATTGTGAAAGTAATCCATTAGCAGAATTTTAAAATATTTGTCTCCCTTTTTTCAACGTTTTTCTCCCCCTCTCTCAAAATAGATAGTTGAAATCATCATATTCTTTTTGTTCTTAACATCAGCCTTATCATACATATTGCATACCAGGGATTTTTCCTGCCTTGCATCCAAACCTGCTGTGGTAGACTCCAGGTTTCCTGTGATCCTGCTCTGGATAAACAGGTTTAGATAATGTATATGTTGTTCTTAATCTCAGACGCTGTCTCTGTTGTTTTATGCCTATCCGTACTCCTATTACCTGCTCTTGCTCTGCTCATTATGGGTTTACTGTCCTTTATGGTGGTCTATTCAAGACTCACTGCCCTTAACCTTCACACTATATGCTTGTTGTTCTTTGTTTCCCTCAATACAGCTAGGTGGGGTCAGCACACTCATTCAAGTCTAAGAGCCCTGTTCTTCCTAAGCCCCTGTGATTTTCATGAGAAAATATTTTAAAAAGTATAAAATTGTGTAAAATTGTTCATATTCAGTGTCTAGTTTTGATTATGCTTGTTTTTATCAGACAAAAGCAAGACCAGATAATAAACTATGTGGTGTAGTAAGCTTCCACTAACATTAAACTCATATCCAAATCTGTTAAGTGTACAGTTCTGTCTGATTGTGACACAAAACTAACTCTGTAGGCGCTCCATGTCATAATTACTAAAACTAAAACTGAAACTAATATATATAAAAATAAAATAGAAATGTCTTTGTGAAATAAAAACTAAACTAAAACTAAAAATACACGATGAAGGAAAACTAAAACTAAACTGAATTTCCAAGTAAGGTCAGAAAAAATATAGAAATAAAAACTAATATAAAAAGGCAAAACTATAATAACCTTGATACAACGTTCTGTCTCTAAGTCTCTTACTGTTTTTTTTATTTTGCATCTTAGTTCTTAAACCTAAATTCCTGATTGATTTACTGTTTGACAGAGCATTTTGTAATCGAATCTCACTTAATTTTTGAAACTGTGTTTGAATCCACATTTAAATTTCCAATTATTTTTTATAAGCTAATTTGTTTTAAGGTTTTTAATAAGAATCAATCACTATATCCACCCAACCTTTCCATCTACCACTTTTTACATTTTTTCCTTACTCTTCATGTCATCTATTGTAATCTAGTTTAGCATATATTCTCTTTATATTTTATATAATGTCCTTTACAGAGTATATCATCATAAAACATGACTATGCATCATATTATGAAGTGAAATACAGCATCACTCAGTACATGATAAATTACAAATGAAAAACTTTGTTATTAAAGATTCTACATAAGCAATGATGAGCTGATTACAGCAAACTGTCAACATGAGATGACAATACAAAAGGATGAGGACCATATACCTGTAGTACAAGATATCAGTATTCGAGGATAGCAGTGCAGGTATACAATACAATACAATTTATTTTTTTGTATAGCCCTAAATCACACAAGAAGTGCTGCAATGGGCTTTAACAGGTCCTGCCTCTTGACAGCCCCCCAGCCTTGACTCTCTAAGAAGACAAGAAAAAACTCCCAAAAAAACCCTTGTAGGGAAAAAACGGAAGAAACCTTGGGAAAGGCAGTTCAAAGAGAGACCCCTTTCCAGGTAGGTTGGGCGTGCAGAGGGTGTCAAAAAGAAGGGGGTCAATACAATACAATACAGTACAATACACAGAACAAATCCTTAATACAGTATAAAAATAAAAATTTTTGAAGTATGGAGTAGAATTTAGCAGTAGATGATATCACATAATATGATTTGGATTTGTTTATAGAGTCCTGGAGACCTCACTCATCAAGCTGCCTCCCACATTTGGCCATTCCACAGCTGAAATAGTGCTAATCCAATGAAAGGAACCCTCTTTCCCATGATTCCTGCGATCCTCCATCAGGGATGACTTTACCTTAGGCAGGGAAAACAACTTGGCAGGTGGGCTGGTGGCACCAAGTGCCACATTTGAGTACCGTGAACAGAAACAGAATAGGTGAGGGTTAGCATCAAATTATAATAGGTATACTTGATAACATTGTGAACAGGGTGAAATTTAAATGTGATCTCAGTATACTGATGGACCTTTTCAAAAAGCCTTCAGGAGAGTCCAAGGCAGGAGTAACCAAATCACTAACTGAGCTGTGGGCTGACCAGATGTCCCATTTTCATACATCGTGTCCTGTTATGCATTGCATCCCAGAATTTCACAAAATGCCCTGTTTGACCTGTTTTTATCCAGCTGAAACACAAATGGGAATCCCCCAGCTTGATGTTTGATTTTATGTACATTTTTACAAAGCATACAGACCTCCATGGGGGAATACAGCTCTTTGAATTGATTTGTGTCTAGCACACTCACTGTGTTAATAGGTCGTGGAACCATGACAATCTGGTTAGCCTAGTCAGATGATGTACAATTAATTTCTGTCTACCAAGGAAGCTGGCACCATCTTAACTTTGGACTTTGTGTGAGGCCGATGCCAGAAGCAGATAATATAACTTGTTGAAATAAACAGCTTTGTAACATTTCTGTTAGCAAACTCAGTCACTGAGTTCTCCAAAAATAGTGTAAGGTACAATTATAAGCAAGTAAACGCCATAGATTAAAACAACTTTCAGGAAGAGCTATGCTGTTACAAATGAGTTGAGCTAGCATAGAGATGGGAAAGTGTCAGTATACTGAAACATCAAATAATTTCCTGGGCTAACACTCAGTCTGCTGGTTGTCATTTTAATCCATGCCATAACTAGAGGCTAATTGTTACTTTTAAAGATTCATCTCAATTTGTTTGATCATGTTACCTATTTCTGTTAGTCCTTAGCCTGTTTCAAATGAATGCATTTTCTAGATTTTCACTCATTTGGATGGCTGTCCTCTTTCAACATTAAAAAAGTGAAATTGTTAAGATGTTCATCCAACTAAAATAAAAACATTGCATTTGTTGTGTTACTCCAATAGGATGCCAGGTACTGTATCTTGTTTTTTTTGTTTTTTTTGCTTTCAAGTAAATTGTTCCACTTTACTGAAAATTCATTTTTTTCTGTTTTATCAGATCAGACAATCAGATTCTGGCAATTTAAATATAGTCTCCACATACGATGTTTGCAATTCAACCTGAATCATCAGGCATCATTAAAGTCCATTCTGGCAATAGTCTCCTTCATCACTCCCAAATTGTCTACTTCTTACACATTACCTAAACAATCCCTTGCTTAACTGTCACTACATTCAATATTTTAAACATATTTATTTAAACACACATCATCAGTCTTAAGCAACTTAAGTAATAATCGAAAATAGCTTATTTCTTAATGTGATTAAAGATGGACCCCTTGGTAATTCTTTCAAATGAACAAAATCCAAATAGGCCTACTAAACAGAAATAATACTTTAAGATAAATGATCATTACGGCAAGCCATATGAAGATTTATTGAGAGCTGAGAGTTTTTATTATGAAGATATCTGCAAAATGTTTAAATATCAGTACCACTTTTCAGAATACTGTATCTTAAATTCTTTTCCATATATCTCACAGTATTTTCCCTTACACTTCAAGATATTTCTAATTAGATATTACATGTTGAATCAGCATTTAAAAATAGTATCAGCACAAAATGAATTTTAAGATATCTTAAAATTAATTTTTCACATCTGCTAATGTCTCTTTCATGATGTTTTAAATATATTTTCAAAAATTTATTTTAAGATATCCTAAAATTATATTGTGGTCCGTTTGAGATAAATGAAATTCATTTTAAACTATTAAATGTATTTTGAGATATCTTGAAATAACGTACCGTGAATTTTGAGATTGTGAATTAGATGCTATATAGGCACGTATAAAAAACACAAAGACTTTTATTTTCTTCATCTGTGAGGCATGTCTTCCCTGTGAACCCCACAGGCACAACAGTCCAAATAAGCACAAACAACACTTCCTTCTCGAACCACCACTCCTCCCTGGCAACCTCGTCCTCTTCCTCCTGATTCTGGCCCATGAGTGGTGGTCACTGGCTCCTTTTATAGTTTACCCGGAAGTGTTCCAGGTGCTTGATATCTGAAAGTTACCACTCTAAAGCGCTATGATCAGTAAATATAATTAGCTTACTGCAAAGCTTTTGTCTTCCTTACATTAAACAACTAACTTACCTCAAAATGTAAGGTTTATAGTGCCATTATTGTCTTACATATAGAATACAGTTCCAAAAGAATTCAAGAAAGTTTTAATTTATGCAAACTCTTTAAGTATGCTTAAAAAAAATTTTCAAAAGATTTAAAGGCTTGTTAGAATATCACTTGATCGGGTTTGCAGCATTTGCTGTTCTGAGACTTTTGTTTGCATAAATATATGGAGGAGCCATTAGCTGGATAATTACATTTACTTAAGGGTAGCTTTGTACACGTGGCAGTGATGACCCTATAAACCCAGAAATAGGGTTTGGGTTATATCAAAGGGTATATCCATACAAGACACATTGTACCCTTTGATATTTCTGGAATTTCATTTGAGATATCATTAATTCTGTTTTAAATATCTCATAAATGATATTCAGATATCTTGAAATAATGTTTTTTAAAGGATATCTTCCATTGTACATATGGCAATCAAAATCTAAATACTGTACTTGCAAGAAGCCATATTCACTAGTTTGCAAGGTGAAAAGAACATGTGTTTCATGTTGTGTGTGGTGTCAATGAAAAAAATAATAAATGAAAAAAAAAATACATAAAGAAAAAAACAACAAAAAACATATTTCATGACACATTTATTTATTTATGCCTACATATCATTATGGTTTTATTTATTGTTGCATTTTAAAATACAAATATATTTATATAATTATTTAATTTTGTCCAATTTATTCCTTGATAGGCTGCAGGTGTTTTTTTTATTACAAGTAAGAATTCCAAAGGTGTTTTTCTCTGTATATTGCTGTATATCAAACTTGCATACTAGTCCATAGTGTAGATAAGGGGTATAGAAATACTTCTTTGGTTTTAATCATTGTTCTTACTGCTTTTCAATACTGTACTTAATTTTCTCTGGATAGAATTTTTCATCACACAGGATCTCTGTTTCTTCTGGCATCTTAGATATTTCTAAGTTGTGTTGAACATTGTCAGTTAATTGCTTTAGTGTATCTTGCATAAAGTGCAAGAGTTTATTATTTTCAAGACAAAACAGGCTGAGACAAAATCAGCTTGTGACCAGGACACCGTTGTAGTACTGTTAAGGTGATTACAAGAAAAGTGAAAGTGTAAGAGGATGAGGAAAAAGCACATCTATGTCCTCTGATTTCAATCTGCAAATGCCATCTGTAATGGGAGATGCCTTATTTTGCAACATTATACCAGAGCATACAGATGTGGCAGATGAGACAGCAGCAAAGGAATCTGGTAAAAGACTTAGCATATGCTTTCGAGTGAAATAACCATACTAGTGCAATATAAACTGTTGTCAATAGGTGGGTAGAGCGTGGGGTCATCTGGCTCCACATCAGTTAGTTCAATTAGAGATTATTATGCTGTGCCACTTTCACCTGGCACATGTGATGACATGATTGATGTTACAATGAATAGTACTGGCCATTTATCTTACTAACAAACCAGCCATCACATATAGCACCATCAGCAAGTACTTTTCCAATGATAGTTTGCCTTAAAATAAATGAATTATGGATTGACCAAGGCTAACAATCCACAATGCTCGCCAGTCTCATCTTGACATCACAGATGACTTGTGCATTAATTGGATGTAACTGTTAATAGTTAACAAAATTATCAATGTTCTTGCTAGATGAGCTTATTGCAATATGAGTGCAGTCAGTAGCCCAGAACTCATTAGAAAAACCACACATGGCTACAAATTTCATTTACAGTATATGTTGGCCTGTACACAATACCATTTGGAAGCTGAATGCAGCACCTCATCGGTTGATTTATAGTTTTCAGCACTGAGGGCATGATGGAGCTGAAGCTAGGCTGAGATATTCCATTTCCCTCTGGTAGGAGCCTGTTGAAAGAAACCCAGTTGTTGTTAAAACCTGGATATGAGCAGGTATTGGTTGATTTTGTGCAGTCTGTCTTTCTAATGCCAGGAGCAATTCAGCACATTGCTCCAAGAGAATGGCTCTTGGTAGCTTAAATCAGCTCATAGGCCAGTCATCAAAAAATCCTGCCAGTCCCCAAAATCTTGTTTCTTTAGAATATGACCATATGCATACTCTTCAAACATATTGTGTCAAACCATTAGGCTATGAATAGGCTATAGGGCACGATAGTTACAGATTTCCCGCTGACTACCACCAGCCTTTAAGCAAAATACTCTATACATAAAAGAATTAGTTGTTAGTCACCAATATCAAATGTCTTCAAGAAGGACGTCTTTTATTACATTAAGCCTAATGGAGCTCGCCGTGTGCATTGCTCAGTGCAAAGTGACAAAGACTGAAGAATATAACAATGTTGTAGTCATAAGTACCTTAGGTTTATTTGCATAACACAGTCATGAAGAATGTCTGGTTATACCAATCAGCACATAGATAAATGGTACTTTTTACCACACCTATCCCAAAAATAGTTAAACTGATTGAAAGCGTATGGCACAGCTCTATAGAAAAATTTCTTATTTATAAATTCTTATCAAGGACAAAATAAATAGTATTATTATTTTCTCATTGTTCTGGGCACAAATGTTACTGAATGTCTTTGTTAAATGGGCAGTTATAGTTAGAGGTACTATACCATTCAAACAGAAAATATTTACGTTACTATCACCCCCTTATAGTTGTAAGTTAAGTTAATTTACACAAATTTACAGAAGTTTGTTTTCACTTTAACGTTAAATAGCCTTTTTGTGCTGATCAGTGTCAAAAAAGCCAAATTAATTCCATTGTGCTTCAACATTATATTACAATAAAATGTGAAAACTCCCAAGGGGTGAATACGTTTTATAGGCACTATAACAATTTAGAGTTGGAATGCTCTTCAGAGGCATTTGTCACTATCAAAGTTAGGTAAATAAAATATACACTGTGTCTGTAAGCCTACACTAACTGAAGGTTATTTTCAGTGTTTAACTCTGTCAGCCTATTTGCATTAAATTATTCTGTAAGTTTAGGAAATATTCTTTAACAAATCTGTGTTTCATTGTATAGTAATTACTCATGTGTTGCCATTTTGGTTTCTAAATTTTCTTATGGGTCAAGATATTTTCTGATGTTTTGACATGTTTATGGCAGCAATGTCATTTTCTGGTCATGTGGAGGTGTGACATTTGACACAGTCATCATACTATGGCTATTTAAGATAGCAGTTCAGTTCAATCATTAGATTCTTTTAAAAAAATGTCAAAAGTTCACTAGTAAGATGGAATTTTAATTGTTTTTTTTTTTTTGCCTGCATTGGTTGGCCTCTTCTTTTGTAACGTGTTTGCTTGTTTCTTTTGTTAGTGTTTTGTATTTAGACCTACACCTGTTTATAGACACTGATTATGGACAGTCCTAACAAAGGTTTATCTTTCTTAGGTTTGTCTTATAGTTTCATTTTAAGTGTTTGCAGGTTATCACTTCCAACAGGGATAACACTGATGAGGACAAGGAATAATTTGAACCCCCTCGTCTTTTTTATTTATTATTCACAGAAACATATTTGTATACTTTTTAAAGATTGCTATTTGTTAAAAGCTTAGAATCTCATTATTTATAGCAATAAACTTCACAGAGGCTTTTATGAAGGATAACAAAAGTTGGAGGAAAGTCTTGAGTCAGTCATTCAGTGAATTTCAAGGTACATCACTGCAAAACATTCATTGGATGACAAGAAAGATGTCCTGCCTAGAAAGAACCAGGCGGCACGTGGGAATGTTATACAGTAATCCCTCCTCCATCGCGGGGGTTGCGTTCCAGAGCCACCCGTGAAATAAGAAAATCCGCGAAGTAGAAACCATATGTTTATATGGTTATTTTTATATTGTCATGCTTGGGTCACAGATTTGCGCAGAAACACAGGAGGTTGTAGAGAGACAGGAACGTTATTCAAACACTGCAAACAAACATTTGTCTCTTTTTCAAAAGTTTAAACTGTGCTCCATGACAAGACAGAGATGACAGTTCAGTCTCACAATTAAAAGAATGCAAACATATCTTCCTCTTCAAAGGAGCAAACAAATCAATAGGGCTGTTTGGCTTTTAAGTATGCAAAGCACCGCGGCACAAAGCTGTTGATGGCGGCAGCTCACACCCCCTCCGTCAGGAGCAGAGAGAAAGAGAGAGAGAGAGAGATAGAGAGAGACAGATAAAAAAATCAATACGTGCCCTTCGTGCTTTTAAGTATGCGAAGCACCGTGCAGCATGTCCTTTCAGGAAGCAGCTGCACAAAAGATAGCAACATGAAGATAATCTTTCAGCATTTTTAGACGAGCTTCCGTATCGTCTAGGTGTGCGAACAGCCCCCCTGCTCAATCCCCCTACGTCAGGATCAGAGAAAGTCAGCGCAAGAGAAAGACAGAGAAAAGTAAGCTGGGTAGCTTCTCAGCCATCTGCCAATAGCGTCCCTTGTATGAAATCAACTGGGAAAACCAACTGAGGAAGCATGTACCAGAAATTAAAAGACCCATTGTCCGCAGAAACCCGCGAAGCAGCGAAAAATCCGTGATATATATTTAAATATGCTTACATATAAAATCCGCGATGGAGTGAAGCCGCGAAAGGCAAAGCGCGATATAGCGAGGGATTACTGTAGTACCAGAAGATAAAACAGAGCTTAAAAAAAAACTGAAAGTCTAACTCACAGATCTGTCTTATTTTTCACCCAAGCTGAAACAGAAACACGCTTGCTAACTCTCAGGCTTGTAATCTCAGCACCCAGGAAGTGCATTGTGCCAACCATATATATATATATATATATAGTAATGGGCGGTCAGGTCCCATGCCCGGCTGGGACGCCCCTGCTGTATATGGTCCTGGGGAGCAGTCATGGTCTCCCCACTACCTCCCCCGGGACACTTGGTGGCAGCCTCCCTGGCTGACAATGGTGCCTCAGTTTCCTGCAAGGTTTCATGGGAGATGGAGTTCTCCACAACCTTGTGGGGATCTAGGATGGCCGCCAGGGGGTGCTGCATGGATCCCAGAGCCCACCTGGACATCTCTACAGCCCCACCCGGAAGTGCAATTAGCCACAGGTGATCAAGCACCTGGAGCACTTCCGGGTGGGCTACAAAAAGGGCCAGCATCCACCACTCAGGAGCCAGAATCGGGAGGAAGAGGATGAGGTTGCCTGGGAGGAGTGGTGGTGCCAGGGGAAGGACTGGTTTGTCTGTTTAAGTGCTTTGGGACTCTGTTGGGCCTGTGGGACACGGGGAAGATGTGCCCCACAGCTGAAGAGACAATAAAAGCCTGTGTAATTTTACATGTGCCTCTGTGTCAGTCTGTGCCAGGTTGGGCGCTATATAGCGCCTTATCACAATATGTATATATATATATATATATATATATATATATATATATATATATATATATATATATTGTCTTATTTTTAAATTTTATATATTATATGTTGAATATTATTTTGTTTGCTACCTTTACATATTTAGTTATGTGCCCCATCTCCTTAATATTAAGTTTCAGGTGGTGGAGTCAACCACATCACACATGTGGAAGATTGTCCTCCAACAATAAAAGCCCAGGTAGATGAGATCGGCATTGAGATTTTGCAGATGAGTACTTGGTTTGTGGATTTTTCTTTAGGTATACTTTTATTGCTTATTATTTGATATTTTGTATTTGTTCTTTATAATAAATCTTCATTTTTGTTTGCAAAGTGTCAAGATTTTTACACATGGGTGGAGTTCAATGGGTGTCTGTGGGACATTCCTCCACTTACAAATGCACTATATTACTAAAATAAATCTCAAATAAAGAGATTTTTTTCCCTCAATTTCCTTATTTTTTTTAATTCTACAGTTAATGTAAATATTTTAATAATCAATGAATTAGGTGCACAGTGGCACAGTGGTAGTGGTGCTGCCTTGTAGTAAAAAGTCCCAGGCTGTATCCCGAGTGCTCCTTGTGTGACGTTTACATGTAGATCCATGTGAATTTGCTCTGGCTTCCTCCCACAGTCCAAAGACATGCAGTTTGGATGAACTGGAAATGCCAAATCGTCCCTTGATATGTGTGAGTGTGTTCACTCAGCATTTGGGCTGGTGACTATTCCAGGGGTTGTTCCTGCCTGTGCCAGTTGATTTCTGGGATGCCTTTAGCTTTCCCCTGTCCTAGATAAATGGGTTTAGAGGATGAAAGGATCAATAAATACTATTATACATAGCTTGGGAGAGGTTATTTCAACCTTTATATATTTTGTCTACAGTATTTTCCACTTTTACATGTCCGATAGCCACTTTTGTTGGTACGCAAATCCTCAGTAATCAGCATAAGTGGTTTAAACAGAAGTACATGTGCCTGGAGTTTATGTCTGCTTGTACAAACGGTACCATGACAGTGTCAGCAAATCTTCATCACACGTCACACACACCATTGTGACAAAATATTTAAAAACAAAATGTGATATCTGTCATTTTGATGCAACGAATAAGTGAAAACAATCCAGCTTTATCAAATCAATTAACTAAGTCGCACCCAAATGTTATGGTCTGTGAACGTTTTCCAACTTGTTAAAATAAGAAGTACTTATTTTGTTACAATTAAAAAACACAGACAAAAAAACCTGGCAAGATTTTCTGTCAATGTTGTTAATGGTATTTTTCTTTTTCTTAATTTTGAAGTTTTAAATGTATTAATGTAAGTGAGACTAACTTCATATTGTAAATTTATATTACAAACAATTTACCATCGTTGACAATGGATGTGATGTAAATTTGTAGTGGTACAATTGAGACTCTAAAAAATGCAATCGTTTGTTTATGGTTCATCTGGCCCATCCCCAAGCATCTCAAACCCTGCTAATATTTTAACATGGTTTCTCTCTCTCTTTATTAATCTATGGATTTTTCTTAAAGTAAAGAAGTATTTTGTTGCTGAGCTTTCCTAATTTCAGGCTGTTTAGGTCAAAGCCTACATTAAAGTTAGGAGGAAAGCCCTTTTTTGAACAGCAGACCTCAAAGCTTGCGGCTCCATCTTGACATTATTTAGGACAAAGTGCATAACACTAGGCAACAAAGCCACAAAATGGGGCCCCTTGTGAAAAAAACAAAATGGTCTCCGAAAAGATGTGAAAATAGTTTAACAAAATTAAAACTAACTTAAAACCAAAAAAAAAACAAGTGTTGAACTCCTTGAGTATCAAAACTCTAGAAAAAACATATAACCCAAAAGAGACACAAGAAAATTTAAATAAAAATACTGATTTAAACAAAAGATTTGTAACAAAGGCAATTTATTACAATTTTACCATTCTGCCTCTTTAATGACCAGACAGGGATATAATAAGCCAGATCAGATCATGAGACAGCATGTTGAGGGTACGTCCACACTTACACTATATTTTCATAATGACAATCTCCACTCACACTAGTCTTTTCACATCATTTACGAAATATTCTCATCCATACTAAAATTACCAAAAACTCATATGATGAGTTTGACCAGTGTAATTGTTTGCCTACACTGCTCAAGTGCACAGCATAGACATCTTAAACCAGGCATACACTATATGATTTTAGCAAGATTTTAAGCCCGATTTTCAGTTGTAGATACTTTTTTGGAGCCAGCTTGAATTTTAGTTTTCATCAGCCGTCACTTCACATGCAGTATGAGAGTGACTATGATGCCCAATTGCATCTCACTTTTGTCCTGCCACACCAATGGGAAATAATTTACTGTCATGTCAAAAATTTCAGTCAGCTATCTTGTAGTTCAAGCATATTAATATGCTGATTTTCTGTTCTTGTCGTCGCTGTGCAGCAACCACAGTCAGTGTGCATTGAACATGCAGTCTGAGTGCCCACAACATGGATGTCAATCAGACTAAACATGCGCATTCAGCTTGAGCACATATATGACTGGCAGCTCTATTGTGAAGTGTGAATAGTCTCGTAAAAATCACACTAAACCCCAACTTAGATACATACAGGTAAGCAATACAACAAGCTCCAAGGAAAGCAGCTCTTGTACACCCGCTACATGTATGTTGGAATATACTTTTCTTCCATGAAGGTTTCAGGGAAGAGCCAAGTAATAAGTTCAAACCAACCAGTGCGCGATAGTGTCTACTTTTTCAAAAATCTTCGTTTTCACCCATGCATGCTGAAACATCCTGCTGGCATTTTCAAAAATCTCCCACTCTCAAAAGTATTCATTTTTGTTGTATACTGGTGTAACATGAACAAAAGTGAAAACGGATGCAAATGTCTGCATTTTAAACGAAAAGCAGTAGTGTGGATGGGGCCTGAGCCTACACTCAGTAAAGTGTGCTACGCAAAAAAAAAAAAAAACTGAATGGAATGAGCTAAATACTACACCTATGAAATTGTGATCCAATATTTCACCTCTTGCCCCAATTTTTCTAAATACCTTTTAACAAAATTGAGCTTATTCACTAACTTGGAGGCACACAAGTAAAATTGGGATATGTCTGAAGACACTGATTTAGATCTTAGTATTGGAATTCTTCATGCTTTCTGAAGGAATTTTTCATTGTACATTTTGTACAGGATCTGAAATATGTTAGTAGCTGTAAAACAGGCTTGGCAGCATGGTGAGACTGACAGCTCTTTTGATCCTTAAAAAAGACTTTCATTTTGATTATTCTTTTTGCTTGCTTTTCCATCAATAAAAAAAACATTTTTGTCAGTTGCACACTGACCAGTAGTGCCCACAGGAGTGGGTGAACATGTGGCAAGTCCTTTAGCAATAACCAATTAAAAACATGTTATTCAAATTCCAGAATCCATAAAACAATATTATGAGACAAATAGAAGGTCAGAACAAAAGTCAGGAAAATGCAGGCAATAATTTCCAAATCATTAGACCAAAAGTACTAACTAGAAAAAAGTCAAAAACAGAAGAAAATATAACATTCACTAGGAGCTTAATTAAAGGGATTTGCAAAGGCAGGTAGCACAATGCTCAAATGAACTGAAGAGCCTTTTCTAGCCCTGTTTTTTATATCTCTTGCCTCCCCAATAACTTGACTTCACCCAAGTGTGACAATGCAGGTTCTTCTTCATGCTCCCACTTCCCTTTAGGGAGCCTATTGAACCTCTTGGTAATGTGACCGGATGAGCTGGACAATGAAGACACCAAACGAAGCAAGGGGAAAGGTGCAAAGTGCAGAAGTGCTTTTATTACAAACAAAAAAAATCAAAACAAAATCCCAAATAAAGTGCAGTGCCTCAGGTGTTCATAAATAAATCCATTAAAAACAGAGTAAAAATGTGGAGGTTAAAATCCCAATAAATGAATCCAAGGTTAAAATACTGGCTGGAAGCAGTCAATTCTTTAAAAACCCCGGTACCTTCTTCAGCTGGCGGCTCCCCTGCTTCTCCCATCCGGGCCCTGCACCAGTGAAGTCGCCCTACATGCAGCTGACTTCTCCTAATGGTCTGTAGCCTTTCGGACCCTGGCTCCGAAGGGCTCCGTCAGACCGAGACTCGGGTTCCCCAGCAACCAGGGCGCTCACACTGGGGCTTCCACCTCCCAACCTCCGACTCCTGCTGCCTTCTGTGGCCTTATGCGACAAGCCATCCTTGATCGTGGTCACTCCTGATCCTCAATGACCCATTTTATCTGCCCCCAGGTGCCAGCCAAACACCCCTCTAGTGCTCACTTACCAGTTGCCTTCTGCTGCCCACAAGTTTGCTCTTTCTGCTCGTTTGCTCACTCACACCCGCACCGGCTCTCAGCTTCCAGCTTCCCCTTCTTCTTCCTCTAACCTCCGTTCGCTCTTTTGATCTTTCTCCTTCTCCGCACTCACGCTCCTACTATATATAATGGGGATGTGGCACAGGGGCAGCAATTAGCAGCATCAATTACGGATATGGACGATTCCTCACCTGTGCATTTAAGTGAGGAAACGCCTGCACCACATCGTGTCCAATAACCACTCTGGCCACACTACCATGCCCCCTCTTTAAACCACGAGTGAAGCGATAATTTATTTAAAACAGGCTTGTTATTCTGAGCTGTGGACCCACTAAATCACACCAAGTTACCATTGCATGGCAACAGATACTAAAAGGATGGACTCAAGACAGTGCCAGAGCCAGTAGTGCAGCAGGGGGGTGTTTATACTGGGACCTCTCCTAATGGGGGACCCACATATGTGACAAAAAAATATATTTAGAAAAATTCTTTTACGTCCTAGTATAAAGCCTTATATAAATAATATGTATTAAATTACAGATTGCAGTTTTAAAGTTTAAAAAGGGCCATATTCATTACATAAATACCCCATGTCTATTCCATCACATTCTATCCTGCTAGAAAGTGGGTGAGCAGATGTAAGACAAGTTGGAACTCACAAAACTGTGAAAGAGCTCTCTTTACTTCAACTTTATTTTCTCTGACACACTTATGTGCTTCAAAGCCACTGACAATAATACACCTGCTGAAAATTGCAATGACAAAGTGCACAAACAAAATCAAAGTGATGCAGGTAAAAACTATAATAATGAAAACAAGAGATGAACCTGGAGCAAGTGATGAAAATGATGGTGTCCGTGGCCCATCACAATTTACCGGTGCTGACAAAGTGCTAACTTAAAACACTTATTCAGGCTTAACACTCAAGAAAACAACTCCACCAATCCATGGAGGGTTTAAAATCTGATACTCATAACAGCTATTATTGATCATTTGCTAAATCCATGGAATTTTATATGCATTGTTGCTTTGTGCATTGTGTCCATGTTTACGGATTTTGGGTGCTTAAGGGGAACCCACTAATAAGCTTGGCCTCCATTTCAAAAGCCTTGCTCCTCCTATGCCTTGATGCAAAAGAGATCGGGCAGAGTACTGACACAGTTCTCCTTTTAGGATGGAGCTTTAAAACTGATCCTAAATTTAACTAAAGGGGACTGTCCATAATAAAGGCAACAGAAGGAATAGGAATGCCCTCAATTGAGTCCTGGAACTCTGAAACACGCTATCAAAAAAGCTTAGCTAGAGGATTGCTTGCTTTTTTAGATAGCAAGATAGATTTTTTTTTAGTCTGGACCACTAGAATGTCTCCTGGTGAGGTTGACAACTCTGAAGCACCCACTAGCAGGGCCTGGAATTCTGAATTGCTCCCATCCAAACAGGGTAGGAGTGTGGCCTTCTCTGCAGCAAGCAATTTGGAAATGCCCGTCTGTACAGCATATATAAAGGAGAAGGCAAAACAACTGCCAAAGAAATAACCATCAGCAAGAAACGCTGCAAGAGCTCCTCTTTGGGTGAATAAATCATTGTTTGCAAACCTCTTTACAAAAAGAGTATTTTAGCATTCTAGAGAACAAAAATGAAATGACGGCTTAGGCAAAAATCTGTCTGAGAAACTATTTCCCTTTGCACAGCAGCAAATACCAAGGTGGCTGCAGGAAATACTTTCCTGCAAAAAACATGACATGATTTACCTTTACAGCAAGGAAGACAGACCTATCTTGGAGTAGATAAATAACAGCATGGGATTTCTGTCTACTTTACGTTTGACTTAAGCATCCTGTCAGACACATGCCAACCAGAAGTGCCCATATAAATGGGATTACTCCCGGCACACTCTCTCTTAACCTCAGCTTTCCAGGGAAAAGAAAAGAGTTGTGATTTGCAGCACAGCTACCTGCCCTTGCAAAGCATGGTTGACAGCACAAACCCAGACTGTATTGCAGCACACAACAGAAGGAAAGACTAGGAGCAGAGCCCCTGCCCATTCCTGGCAGTTTGTGCTTTGCACATGGTATTTAGGCACTCACATTTTTGTCTGCTTGGTGTCTGTTTTTATTTGTTTCATTTGACTTTGTTCTCTAGTCTTTGGGGCTCCTTGATACTGTAGTTATCTTACTGAAATGACCTTAAGTTCACACAGGGCCAGATGAGTGAAGCAAACCTCTGTGGGTTTGGCCATAAGTGTTACGATTAATCTGCTTTGTAACTTTTTGCTGTCTTTATTTTGTTTTATTTATGTTTTTTTCTCCTGGTTTTGGGGGTTTTCTTATAAGTAGGATTAATTTCTGTCCTTCTTTTTAATTGAATAATAGTTAAATATGTTGACTTTCTTTTATAGCTTTTCCCACGACATCGCAATCCTGAGACTTTGTTACCTGGATTCAGCATTGGGTTGCTAGGGAGCTTATTCCAGAAGTCATACATTACAAACATTAGTGCAACACTTCATCGCTCATGCACATCAGTGGGTCACCTTCTGGGATCATCTAACGTGCATTTTACTACCTCACTGGTGCTGGTGCTAATCATGTCCTCTTCCCTTTCCATCACAGTGCCAAGAAGACACCCAGTTAGGGAGACTGACTCCACCCCTTCCTCTCCACTGCCTAAAGTTCTGAGGCTGCTGGAAGGAAGCGTCATTCTATAATCAGAGCACCCCGTAGGATGGAGCTCCATCCTCATAACCCTTTGCTTAAGCCTTAAGAGATGATCCACTTTTGTTTGTTTTGCTTCTGCACCATAGAGTACCTATTTATTTTGATTTTAAAGTGAAAGCCAACAAAACTTAAATGGGGACGACCAGGTTTGCACCCCAACATTTACTTTCTCCAGCTTGCCTTTCCTCACTCGAACTTTAAATACCAGCACCTCTGATCCATCTCTATCCAAGTCTGTGAACAAGCTAAACAAAAAACCCTTTGTGTAATCTTACACATGTGTAGCAGTGAATTTCAGATTTCCCAGTTCCTGATTTTTGACTTTAGTTTCTTAATTCGATTGTTACCTTGCAATTTTTATTAGACAAAAGATAGACTTGACTCTTAGTTTCAGCTTTCTGGCTTGTTTAACCATTGATCTTCTGGTCATTTCCATTCATTTTACTTAAATTCCTTAGGCACAACACTGACTTACGTTTCATCTCCTAATGTGTGCATTTTAATTTGCCTGTCAGATGTGACAGCATGACAATAAGGGATGTAATTGTTTTATTTATTTATTTAGATCTAGGCCAGTGTTGGTGTCTGTTAGGAACATTTTGACATTGTATTCTTTTTTCTTTTCTTTATTTCAGACTGCCTGTTACTTCTGTAGTCCCTGATTCAGCAACTTGCTTTGGTACGTTCAAATATATTTTATTTTTATATTTCTACTAAATCATGCCACCAGTGGTCTGAAGGTTAGGTTATTTCCTTTTAAGTGGTGGCTATTGACTCAGCAGTTCTGTGTGTATTGTTGGCACTAGGGAGTACTGCATCTGTATTACAGCGTTTTAACATTGTGTCACATTTTCAGTTAATGCATTTAACTTCTCAGAAATAGCATAAGGCTGTGTGCTTAATGCATTCGACCCTTTGCTTCATTCATTAGTGGTATATCAGAGGAGTGTTTGTAACAATTGTACTTAAGGTGAAGTTACAAATGTAACTTATTATAGAGTCTTGGGCTCAATCATTGTCTTTTGTGCTTATTATTTATTTAAGGATGTTGTTCAACACGTTGTCAAATGAATAAGTATTATAAGTGTGAGTATGGCAGCATGCAGTTATGTTTCATAACTTAAACTTCACTGCCTATAAAATTGTGTGAGTGTTTTTGATTTTATTTTTAAAGCAGGATTATCCAGTCGATCAGGTTCTGCAAACAATAAAACAATGGATAAAAAGTAATTTTGTACAAAATAATTTAGTAAATTTTAAGCCAAGTTTAATAATAGATACCAGTTTGAAATACTGGCTTTCTAAACTATAGTTTCTAACAAAAAAGGGGACTCGGTCAGGTCAGGTTGGGGAGCATTCACAGGTTAATGTGTTGCCACACCCACCACATGACGAAACAGCTTGGGATCCTGGTTGGCAACACCCCAGGCAGACACGCAGTCCAGTCCCAACCTCCGGAAATGACCCTCTATCTGCCGCAGGACGTGGGTGTCACCTTGGCCTTGTCCAGTCACTCGGGTCCTCAACAACGAGGATCCTGTGAGTAAAGTAAAGTTTAAAGTTTACTTTACATCAGCCATGCTAGCCAATATTCTTTTCAAATACTGGTAATAATTTTTACACAATGATCACAATTAATCAGAGCATCAAATAGTGACAAGGAGTTTGTTCATCAAATGTAAATATTTCTCATTGTAGGCTGACATGGTTGGCCTGGTATAAGTGCATGCAGGTTTGTGTTGATGTTGATTCGGTGGTTAACTGACTCCACATTCAGGTTTGGTTTTGATCCTGCTCTGATGCTGCTTGGAGAAGCTCTGGCCCTCCACAATACTGTGGCTAAGAATGGATGGCTTTTTCATTGTAAGCACTAAATGTGTTTTGTAAATAAAATGACTATTAACTTAATAATAATAGAAATAATAATAAATGTAGGAAGAAAATACTATATGAAGTCAATATACAGTGCATCTGGAAAGTATTCACAGCGCATCACTTTTTCCACATTTTGTTATGTTACAGCCTTATTCCAAAATGGATTAAATTCATTTTTTTCCTCAGAATTCTGCACACAACACCCCATAATGACAACGTGAAAAAAGTTTGAGGTTTTTGCAAATTTATTAAAAATAAAAAAACTGAGAAATCACGTGTACATAAGTATTCACAGCCTTTGCTCAAATACTTTGTCGATGCACCTTTGGCAGCAATTACAGCCTCAAGTTTTTTTGAATATGATGCCACAAGCTTGGCACACCTATCCTTGGCCAGTTTCGCCCATTCCTCTTTGCAGCACCTCTCAAGCTCCATCAGGTTGGATGGGAAGTGTCATTGCACAGCCATTTTAAGATCTCTCCAGAGATGTTCAATCGAATTCAAGTCTGGGCTCTGGCTGGGCCACTCAAGGACATTCACAGAGTTGTCCTGAAGCCACTCCTTTGATATCTTGGCTGTGTGCTTAGGGTCGTTGTCCTGCTGAAAGATGAACCGTCACCCCAGTCTGAGGTCAAGAGCACTCTGGAGCAGGTTTTCATCCAGGATGTCTCTGTACATTGCTGCAGTCATCTTTCCCTTTATCCTGACTAGTCTCCCAGTTCCTGCCGCTGAAAAACATCCCCACAGCATGATGCTGCCACCACCATGCTTCACTGTAGGGATGGTGCCAGGTTTCCTCCAAACGTGACGCCTGGCATTCACGCCAAAGAGTTCAATCTTTGTCTCATCAGACCAGAGAATTTTCTTTCTCATGGTCTGAGAGTCCTTCAGGTGCCTTTTGGCAAACGCCAGACGGGCTGCCATGTGCCTTTTACTAAGGAGTGGCTTCCATCTGGCCACTCTACCATACAGGCCTGATTGGTAGATTGCTGCAGAGATGGTTGTCCTTCTGGAAGGTTCTCCTCTCTCCACAGAGGACCTCTGGAGCTCTGACAGAGTGAGCATTGGGTTCTTGGTCACCTCCCTGACTAAGGCCCTTCTCCCCCGATCGCTCAGTTTATATGGCCGGCCAGCTCTAGGAAGAGTCCTGGTGGTTTCGAACTTCTTACACTTATGGATGATGGAGGCCACTGTGCTCATTGGGACCTTCAAAGAAGCAGAAATTTTTCTATAACCTTCCCCAGATTTGTGCCTCGAGACAATCCTGTCTCGGAGGTCTACAGACAATTCCTTCGACTTCATGCTTGGTTTGTGCTCTGACATGAACTGTCAACTGTGGGACCTTATATAGACAGGTGTGTGCCTTTCCAAATCATGTCCAATCAACTGAATTTACCACAGGTGGACTCCAATTAAACTGCAGAAACATCTCAAGGATGATCAGGGGAAACAGGATGCACCTGAGTTCAATTTCGAGCTTCATGGCAAAGGCTGTGAATAGTTATGTACATGTGCTTTATCAATTTTTTTATTTTTAATAAATTTGCAAAAATCTCAAGTAAACCTTTATCATGTTGTCATTATGGGGTGTTGTGTGTAGAATTCTGAGGAAAAGAATGAATTTAATCCATTTTGGAATAAGGCTGTAACATAACAAAATGTGGAAAAAGTGATGCGCTGCGAATACTTTCCGGATGCACTGTATTTGGTTAGAGTCACTTGCTGCAATGCCATATTTTGATTTTTATGTATTAATTTTATTTCAGGAAAATAACACTGCATATAATCAAGTCACTTTATACAACATAAGAAAAAAATGGGGAAGTTAAAAAAGATGGCTGGAACTAAAAATGACAAAACCTAACAAAACAGACAAACTCCCACCAGGGAGAAAGAGAGGAGAGCCAAAACCATTGGCAAAAATATTCAGAAAAAAAGAAAAATAAAGAGGAACTCCCCTTTTTTTCCCTATAGTAATGCTTATTCTAAAACTTTATTAATTAAATCTTGTCATATTTTAAAAACAAGTTTTCAACAGATCCTCTAAGCAAGTGTTAGATTTTTTACAATTTCAAATATTTAGAACATCAGTTACCCACTGACATATAAAAAGTGGTTTGGAATTCATGGTCAATGATTTTATCTCCAGTTGCATCATTATTTTTTTTATTGTATTACGAACTTCGTGCTTATGGATTTGTTGAGCTAAGATTTCATTAGCCTTCTCTCTGTGTTCATAATAATGATGTTGTGATTTAAAGATGAGTTGTTCAGTTTCTTTTGTTGACAATAGGTTAAATTCTGATTGTAAAGCCTGTCTTTTTCTGTAGAGTGCCTCTTTTGGAGATGTGGCGTATTCTTGATCTAGTATGGCGATCTCACTGATTAACTCTGACCCCTTCTTGGTCTCCAATTTATTTGTTTGGGAAATATATTAAATAATCCGTCCTCTTAAAAATGTCTCATGTTTCTCAAAACATTCCTGCAGAAACCTCTGAGGATGCGTTATTCTCTAAAAAATAATCCAACTGGAGGTTAAGACACAAGCTACGAAATGAGTGTATAAAGCATAGTGATTCAAGCTTCAAGATTAACGGGGCATCATCACAGATAACAAGAGTGTTGAACTAACGAGATTAGGTAGTGGACAGTAAATTATTATCAATGAAAAAATAATCAATTCTTGATTAATTGTGATGTACGGGAGAGAAAGGAATATTCCCTTGAATTTGGATACATGGGTCTGATAAGTTAATGATCCATTATAAACTGAGTGATTGTCTTTGTGGTATTGGATATTATCGTCACTGTAGTTGATTATTTCTCTAGGTCCTGATTTAAAACACAGTTAAAATCGCCAGCCATTCTAATTTTATGAGGGCTCATGTTGGGAATTGATGTGAACACATTTTGGATAAAATATTTATCATTCACATTAGTTGCATAAATATCAAAATTACTTTAGATTTTAATTAATTACCTATAATCATGACAGAGCACCCTTCATGATCAGATACTATGTCTGCTGCTACAATTGAGATTGCCTTTTGTATTAAGATTCCCAAACCTCTGGTGTTTTTTGCATAGGTGGAGTAAAAAATCTTGCCAATCCAATCTCTTGGCAATTAAAACTGGTCCTTACTTGTTAAGCAAGTCCCCTCTTATTATTTTGGCCTGTTAGGTGGGAGAATTTTTTTTTTCTCTTTAGATCATGATTAAGACCTTCAACATTCCAGCTTACAAAGTTCAAGGCTTGGTCAGAGATATACTGCTTTTAAATGTTTGAGATTTTGCAATGTTAAGTAAAAGTAGTGTGTTGTTTCATAATTTAGATTTAACCTTGATTTCACTTCATTATTACCAGGTAGTATGGCTAAGGAGCTTGTCATTACAGGTACATTGGCAATCCCCCTCCCCCATTTTGCTTCCCCAGTTGTGGCTAGACCACACTTCAAAGTCCCAATCCTCTGATATGCCAAGAGACAGCCCCCAACAGCAGTGTAGTAAAGATTAAAATTTAAATATCCTCTGATAGATGCAATTAACCTAAGATATGATGTTAAACAGTCTCCAAGAAAAAAAAGACCCTTCTGAGAAAAAAAACCCTTCTGTGATGTAACCAGAAATTAAAGGAGTTTCATACACTTTTATTTATTTATATATTATTTATAAAATTATGCACAAGTAAAGTCTCTTTTAAACCAATTACACGCATATGTAATGGAATAAATTTAAATACTTTAACTGAAAAATTGACCAAAATGAAAATAGAGGGCAGAGTTGCAGCAAATGTGTTATAGTAGAAACAGACCAAGTTGAAACTTGATTCTTTTTTGCATTGCAAAGACTCATGTTCATTTTTTAAAGGATGTTGGAACCAGTCTATTTAGATCTTATTCTGCATCTTTGGGATAACTAAAGGTATAGAATTGGTTATCAACGATTACTTTTAATTTAGCTGGAACAAGAGGCTATATCAGATTTTGGCTTTGCGTTTGATGCTGTAGAATGCAGCTGTTGAAGGAGAGAAATCTGGAAAAATATGAATATGGCTGTTTTTAAATATAATCCCCTCTTTCTGTCTGGGAATCAACATCAAGTTTTCTTTATCCTGTAGTTTGTCAAATCTGAAATTCAGGCTTCTAGGGTTTGAGGAATTCAATCCACATATGCGATAAGCAGCTGAGATATCAGTGCTAGATTTAAAGTTCTCACTTATTATTTTAGAAAACAATTCAGCTCTGCATTTCACTGGGCTTAGACTGTCACAATTTTCAGGAAGTCCTTACATTCTGATGTTGTTCCTTCTATATCATGAAGCACTGCTAATATATCACAAAGCTCTTTGCCCTTAGATTGTACAGTTGTTTCTTTTTTGTTGGCAGAGGCTGTCTATTGTTCTACTTCTTTAATACAAGTTGTAAACGTTTTCTTAACTTTTTCCAGATGAGCACCAAGCACTCTGATTTAATCCTTAGTTTTGCTAACATTTTTCTGTATTTTTCCATCAATTTTTGTGAAATTTTCTTTTAACTTTACATCAGTCTTGTTGCTTAAATATATGTCCTTTTATTTCCAGGTTCATCTTATCTATTCTGCTGCATGTTACCACTATATCCTTCTTTATATACTTTATATCAATATCTATAACATTTATATTTACTCAATAACTTCAACTCAGATAGCACAACTTCATTTCAATCTTCTCCATGCACCAAAATCTTAAAAGAAATCTTAAAAAAATTTTAAAAGATGGCGCCGACTGGTGTGGCTGGCCATCTACTCGTCTCTCTAGTCTATGTTTTAACTTTGTTTTTATGTTTTAGTTTATCCCAACGGCCACTGTCCTATGATCGTGAGTCTTTACTAAACATATTTTCTGGCTTGCTTTCCTTTCAATTTTCATCTCCTGGTTGGATTTTTTGTGAACCTCCACCTTGGTTTTATTCATCTCCTGACTTCTTCACCTGGACGCCGGTGTTCACCTGTATCAGTGAGTTGAATGCCCCTCGGAGACGCAAACGCACCCGCCGCCGTCGTGGGAAAAGACCCGGAATTGCTGTTAAACAACGCCGACTCAAGTCCCAGAGCTTTGATTCCCAATGCCTGCAAGTCGTCTATGACCCATCTTCTCCTGCTCAGGACTCTATCACTGGTTCATGGGCGCTGGACACCGGATTTAATTTCTCCATTTCAAGACAGCATCACTTTTCCTCGGCCTGCAATCGAGCAGTAAACACTGCTAATCTTTGCACACTCACCAGTGCTCATCCCGCAACAAGCTCTTCTACATCTATCAAGGCTGCTCTCTTGAACGTGAGATCAGTGTCTAATAAAACTTTTATTCTGCAAGACTTTATTACCTCAAATAATCTGGATTTCTTCTTCATCACTGAGACTTGGATTTTAAATGGAGACTCTTCTTGTTTTACTGACTTGACTCCACCAGGTTATTCATTTTTAAACTCTCCTCGCCTGACACGTCGTGGGGGGGGGGGGGAGGGGGGGCATTGCCACTATTTTTAAAACTATGTTCTTGTGTCGGAGCCTTACAAGGGGTCCGTTTAGCAGCTTTGAACTTCAACTTTTCGAAGTGTGCAGCTCCCCTTCTCTACTGTTTGCCGTGGTTTATAGACCTCCTGTAATTAATTAAACTTTCATCTCTCAATTCTCAGATCTCTTGGCTGATATCACCCTCTCTCATGACAAAGTTCTTATTGTTGGTGATTTCAACATTCACGTTTGTTGTCAATCGAAACCTTTGGTCAACGACTTTTTATCACTTTTGAACTCATTTAATTTTATACAGCATATTAATACGCCAACCCACTCTCTCGGTCACACCCTCGATCTCCTTCTTACTCGTGATATTTCAGTGAATAATATTGATTTATGTGATGTTTCTTTTACTGATCATTTTTCTATAATGATGGATCTGAATATTACTGTCGATGTCCCTACTAATAGCTGTCCCCCATGCTGCTCGCGCTTTTTAAATTCTTCTATTATATCTGATTTTAAAACCATTGTCTCTAGTCTTTATGTGCATAACCAAAATAATGGTATCGATGATTCTGTCGTAAAATTTAATTCTTCCTGTAAAACAATTTTAGACTCAATTGCTCCGCCCAAGATGCGCAGTAATAAGGGTAGACCTGCTCCCTGGCTAAATGAAAATGCACGATCACTGCGCCGCACCTGTCGAACTTCTGAATGGCATCGGAAAAAAGATGGACTGATTGTCTCTAAACAGATTTTTAGGACTTCTGTTTTCAATTTCCAGGCTGAAGTTAAGATAACGAAACAAAATTTCTTTGCCGATTTAGTATCCCGTCATTCAAAGAATCCTAGGGTCTTATTTAATTCAATTAATGCGGCCATTCACCCCCACTCTGCGATGGGATCAAATAGCATTGTTCATTCATGTGACCAGTTTCTATCATTCTTTGTCAGCAAAAGCGATACTATCCGCCGTGGCATTGTTCAAACGGGCTATGAACTTTCTACTGTTAATCATGACATTGTCTTAGAATCCTTTGATCTAGTCTTACTTTCACAGCTAAAAAGAACTATTGACACCCTTAAACCAGCCCCAAGTCCTCTGGATATTGTACCACCACGTCTCTTAGTGGAAGCCTTTGATGTGTTGGGCCCACCCTTATTAGCCATCATCAATGATTCTATTAGTTCGGGGGTTGTGCCCTCATTTTTTAAACATGCTGCAGTCCGTCCCTGTCTTAAAAAGGCAGAATTAGATCCTGGAGTTTTAGCTAATTTTCGTCCAATTTCCCAACTGCCATTTCTGGCTAAAATTCTAGAAAGAATTATTTATAATCAATTGGTTGATCACCTTAACTCCAATAATTTATTTGAGATCTATCAATCTTGCTTTAGGCGTTATCATAGTGTTGAAACGGCACTCCTGAAAGTGTTCAACGACATCTCTCTTATTACTGACTCAGGTGATGCGGCAGTCCTTCTCCTCCTTGACCTGTCTGCTGCCTTTGACACCATTGACCATGAAATATTGCTGATGCGGCTTGAACATCTTGTTGGGCTTAAAGGGGCTGCTCTTAACTGGTTCAGGTCATATTTAACTGGTAGACACTTTTCAGTGACTTTTAATTCCTCTTCTTCGTCTACTGCTCCTCTTAAATATGGTGTTCCTCAGGGATCCATTTTGGGTCCTGTTTTATTCTCCATATACCTTCACCCTTTTGGAGCGATTTTTAGGAAATTTAACATTTCTTTTCACTGTTATGCTGATGATACTCAGGTTTATATTCCTGTCTGCAACTCTACAACAAATCAACTCCACAACTGTCTGTCTGAATTAAGATCCTGGATGGCTAATAATTTTCTTGATCTAAATCAAAATAAAACAGAGGTGCTTATAGCGGGTCCATCAGCTAAAGCCCAAATTGGTGTTGGACTTCTTGGCTCTTTCTCTGTCTTTTCCAAACCTCAAGTCCGCAATCTTGGTGTTATCTTTGATAGTAACCTCTCTTTTGAGAAACAAGTAAATTCTGTAGTCAAGAGTTGCTTTTTCCAACTTCATCTATTAGGTAAGATAAAGCCTTTTTTATCTTCTAGGGATCTTGAGATAGCTACTCATGCGTTTATTTTTTCTCGCCTTGATTACTGCAACTCGCTGTATTCTGGGATGAACAAATCCCTGATACACAGGTTAGAGTTGGTCCAAAATGCTGCCGCTCGCTTTCTGGTTGGGGCAAGAAAGTATGACTCTGTCTCTCCTATTTTAGCTTCTTTACACTGGCTGCCTGTCAGTTTTCGAATTGATTTTAAAATCTTGCTGCTAGTTTTTAAATCTTTACATGGGCTTGCTCCTGCCTTTTTATGTGAACTGTGTGTTTTACATCAGCCATCTAGAGTGCTTAGATCTTCTGGTCAGCTGTCTCTGGTTGTCCCTCGTACCAAGTGTAAAACCAAGGGGGACAGGTCTTTTGCAGCTGTTGCACCTCGCCTGTGGAACTCTTTACCTCATCATATAAAGGAGTCGTCTACAATTGAACTGTTTAAAACAAGATTAAAGACTCATTTCTATTCACTTGCATTCAGTGACCTTCAGTAATACTGATGGCTTTCTCTTTGTGATTATATTACATTACTTCTATTTTTTATGGATATAACATTACTTCTATTTATTATGTATTTTATTTTATGTTCATATATTTTATTTCTATTTATGTTTTATGTTAATTTGTTCTATTTTTGTAAAGCACTTTGGCAACAGCATTACTATGTTTGTTTTAAATGTGCTATATAAATAAATTGACATTGACATTGACAAAATCATAGTTTCGTGTCCAGTCCAAGTTGATGCTGTTGAATCACAGGGGGTGTTGGTAGTAGTTAATAGTGGGCATAAAGAGTCCCTGCTAGGTTCAGAAATGCTGCTCAAAAGTGGCAAATGTTCACTGCCCACCTCATTCTCAATTTCATTCCTGTATTCCCTGTTGGATGGAGCAAATGCTGAGGTCCTAGCTGATCCATTCCTTCACCTGTCACTTCCAACTCAGTCTGTGCAATGCAATATTCTCAAATAATTTAGAATTTTAAATAAATCATTTCTTTCATTAAGCCAGTGGTTCCATTGTGAGAGATGCTTCTGGACGCAGGTTTTCTTACTGATGGGTTTTTTGATCTGCATTACACAATCAGGTTCAAAAAATGTATAGATGGAGGACTTTCTGGTGTGTTCATGGATATCCGCTTTACTAAAGTCATTTGGGAGTGGTATGAATTCATTAACACCCCTTGCTAACTATGCTTCTTTGTGAAAGCAGTGATGAATGAGAATCTGAGAAATAAGCTGCTTCTCCTTAAGCTAAATGGTCATTTGTTGTTTATCATAGTATGAGTAAAAAGCAAAAATGTACACCAAGAAAGTGAAATATTAAAATGAATAGCAACAGAAAACACTTAACACATTTTTCTACATTTCTCACAAACTTTATATATTGAGCTTTCTGGATGACATGTCCAAATAACATTACCTTGAATTAAGACATTGATTGTAACAAGAAATTGCAGGTGCAGGATAGCCCCCAATCTAAGCAGATGCATACTGTATATGCTTTCCTTTTATGCCCCTTTCTCACACCAGCTGCTGACCTGCTTGGTACATTACCCACTTTTATCTTGGAGATATGGGTTCAAGACCTCGCCTTTGAAAAAAAGAAATGTTCCTCTTTTCTCACGGTAGAGCTGCATTATTGCGTGTGTGCTTGTTTTCAATTAAAGGGTGTTCAGTAAACAAGCTTAACTTATTGGAAATAACTTGTGCCTGTCCACTTGATGCCAGAAGGCCTTTCAGTAGTAACACATGACAAACACTTGAACCTAACTTTGTGCCTGGAGAGTAGTGTTGAAGTATCTGCCTTTCATCTTGACACTAAGGGATGAAAACTCAGTTGTTGGGCTCTGGCAGAATATTTTTCAGAGTGCTGTGGAAATGAGTAATGTGTTTTGTTTTCTGTGTGTCAGACACAAATGTGTGAAGAGGCTTTTTTTTTTTTGCTACTAGTGAAAATACCACATGTTTGTTTTCCTTTAACTATGGACAAAAAAATTCTCTTTATCGGATGGCTTTTATAGAACTTATGCTATGTGCCCACAAAATCCACCATCCATCCATTTTGTATGTCTACTTTTTTAATTACAGGGTCATAGCTAACTGAGATCCATTGTCTTACGATTTATTGACTATACCTCATATTATATTTAACTGTCAACTGAATGACTGTAACTTATTAGTTATTGTATATAGGCTGTTTCAGGCTCAGTTAACCCCTTTTAAAAAAGGTAAATTTCTGTCCAGGATGCTGCTCCTGGCTGGATGATTTTTGGGTGGTGGACTATTTGAACTGTACAAATCACACTTTTTGCAAGGAGATGCTATCAGGTTTGCTCTTATTCCTGCTCTGCTCTTCCAAACTGTGTTCAGAGCAGTTTAAATCTGTACTCTTGCCCAATCTACATTTTAATTGTACGCAATCCATTGATACTTGTTAGAGTGCTTTAAATAGCAATATCTGCATGCATGATACTGTGACTGACTGAGCTGACATTTTTGAGGCACTAGCAGATATACCTAATAAAGTGGCCACTCAGTTTCTGCATTATGAATTAACATTAAGATGAATATCAGATCAAATACAATCATGCTGTGGCATAAAACTGAGCAAATATGCTGTAGGCACAGAGAGGTAAACATGAACTACATGAAGTAAATAAATTTAGCCTAAAAATAAACTGCTGCACCCATCTCTCACTTCAGACACTTTGATTATTTTTTATTTGTTATGTTTGAGTCATCTAGATGTTACCTCCAGGGATCCTTTATTTTTCTGCATTTAGCTCCAAGCTCTCTTGAGATTTAACATGTGCCTGAGATCAACAAAAGAATCCCGTTAAAGATTAGGCCAAACATGAAATAAGTGGCACTCTGCAGGAGGCACAACTGAGAAACACGTTCTAGTTCAGCATCTAAATATTTTTATCAGAATTCTGAACTATATTTTTAGCATGACTCTTCAGATGTGGAAGGAAAATTTATTTATGTATTATTAAAATGTTTCGAATCATTCAGGGTTCACAGCATGTTTGTTTTGGTTTTCGAAACTGATTCAAAATTGAGCCACAGCTTTCACCAGAGTCATTCTGCAATTATGACTGTAAGGCATTAATTAAAATTAACTGTGATTTAGAAAGTTTTCAGTCCCATTCACTTTTTCAATTTTTTTATATTTAAGTGCTTATACTAAAATCTTTTACATTTTTTTTCTCATCAGGCAATACCCCAGAATGGCAATGCAAAAACAGGATTTTTTTTGCAAATTTATTAAAATTAGGAAAGGCACACACCTGTCTATATAAGGTGCACAGTTGACAACATGCATCAGAGCAGAAACCAACCCATTAGATTGAAGGAAATGCCTGCAGACCTTAGAGGCTGAGGCTCCCATCTGGGGAAGATTATAAAAAATACTACAGCATTAAAGGTTCCCAAGAGCAGAGTGGCCTTCATTTTTTTGTGATCAAAGTTTTATTGAAATACAAAGCATACCTTTTAAAGGGGAACATAATTCAAGTTGACAGGAATTGCAGTAAGGTAAAACTTAATGCTTGGCGTCCACCCCACTTAACATCCCAAAACACAAACTCACCCAATTCTGCTGCATTGAAATTGAAAGTTACAACAAAAGAATAAAGAAGCCCATGAGGACCAGCAAGTGAGGGAACACCACAGCATAAATACCATTAAAAAGAAATGGAGGACCTGGATGTAACCATGCTAAGGCCAGCTGTACTGTATCCATCCATTTATCAATAGAAGAGCCAGAAGCCCCATTGATTCTCGCCGCTGACAGCTCCAAAGGGATCAGATTAAGAAAGGAAGACTTGCAGATGGAAAGAGAAAAAGCATCAGGAGAATGGCCTCTGTTGAATAACGGATAAACAAAGCAAGGGAAAGTCTAGATGATGGAAAATTTGTAGAAATAAAGGAACATTAATAGAGATTATATAAGTAAGAAAATCAGACAAGCCAAACCAAAAGGTAAACACAGAAGGGCAGTCCCAAAACATGCATAAATGTACCTGGTGTGGAACAGAGTCACTTGTAGAGTCCCAAAAATACTTTGTGTGCCAGCTGGGCCACCTTGTTCAATTGTGTCTTGACTGAATATAAATAAAAGGTAAGGAAATAAACAGGTGTGTGTTGGTGCTAGAACTTAAATCAGGTGCTTCAGCAGCATTCCTTTCTTGTTGGCTCTAACCAGGAGCTCAGTCATGTTGAAAGGCTCAGGTCCTCATCCGGATTCGGAGATGGGCTTTTTTATATGCTTTGACCCAGAAGGGGACTTACAGGATTGATGAGGGCATGGTCAGTCAATCTCCTGGGGCATCTCTGAGCTGTGCTGAAAAGGGATAAGACAGCAACAGTGCCTCCTCTTGCCTTGGGTTGGTACCACATACCTGATCAGAGCCGACAAGGTGGTCTTCAGATGCAATTGTGTGACACTGGGATTTTCAGGGAACAAAAGGGACAGTTTGGATCAGATGATAATCTTCAACTATTTACGTGGGGTAACCTATAATCAGTAGACAACTTTAAATTGTATTTGATGATAATTAGGATACTTTAATACCAATGAAAAGAAAATTCCATAAAATTGAAGGAGTGGGAGAAAATCTCAGCCACACTGTGTTAATTGATCATGGGCATCTTATAAAGCATTGTGTACAATGTAGACACTAGGGACAAAGTAAATGAGAAATTATAGAAAGAATGAGAAGCAAGGTCAGAAGAGATTAGAATCCCACAGGCTTGTAAAGACAGGTTTAAGTTGTAAGTAAATGAAAAAAGGAAGATGAGGGAAATAGAAAAAGATTTTAGAGACTGGATTGTTAGTGACCTTCATAATCATTAAACGTAAGAAATCTGGAACAACCGAAAGTCTTACTACAGGTAACCACTGAAACCAAACTGAGCAATTTTGGTCAGAGAGATGACCGAGAACCCAATTGTCAATCTAGCTGAGCTCCAGAGAATGTGTGGAGATGAGAGGACAACTAGCACTAAAACACTCCACCAGTCGGGGCTTTATGGCACCGTGGTCAGGTAGAAGCTTCTTTTCATTTAAAGACAACTGAAGACCCCTATGACTGTGGCAAAATGTGCCTAAAGGAATCAGACTGTGAGAAACAAGAGTGTCTAGTCTGATGAAACCAACATTGAATTTTGGCTTTAATTCTAAGCGCAATGTTTCATAGAAACCAGGTACCGCTTATCACCCGTGCAATACCATTCCAGTGGTCAAGCACGTTGGTGGTAGCATTATGCCATTAAGTTAGTTTTCAGCAGTGGGGACTGGGAGACTAGACAGGGTCTAGCAAATTATAGAGATATCTTTAATGAAAACCTGCTCCAGAGCACCTGGACCTCAGACTGGGTTGAAGGTTCGCCTTCCATTAGTACGATGATTCTAAGCACAAAGCAAAGACAACACAAGAGTGTCATAGGGACAGCTCTGTTAAGTGTCTCAGCTAGAGGTTGCACTTGAAACCAAACAAACATCTCTGGAGAGATCTGGAAACTGTCCACCGATTATCTGTATCATACCTGATAGAGTTTGAGAGGATCTGCAGAAAAGAGTCTGAGAAAAAAAAAAAATCTAATCCAGATGAGTGATGTTTGTCACATCATACCCAAGAAGACTCCAGGCTGTCATTTCTGCCAAAGGTGCTTCAACTAAGTACTGAATGCTTTAGTCAATGTGATATCTCAGTTTTTTAAATTATTTTGAAATTTGGTTAATTTTTCTGTAATTTGGTTTTCACTTTGTCATTCTGGGGTATTGAGTGTTGGTTGATGAGGGAAGGAATACATTTGAGGAATTTTAGCATAAGGCTGTGTGGTGAAGTGGGTCCACAGCTCAAGTCAACAGGGACACTTTTTAAATAAATAATCACCGCACTCGTGGCTTAGAGAGGGGGCGTGGTAGTGTGGGTGGTCCTCGCTTAAGTGCACAGGTGAGGAGTTGTCCGCATCCGTAATGGATGCTGGGAGCTGCTAATTGCCACATCTGATCCACGTCCCCGTAATTTAATAGAAGCACGAGGCGGCTAGGGATAGAAAAAAAAAAAAGTGAACGGAGGTTAAGAGAAGAGAAAAAGGTGGCAGGAAGCAGGCAAGAAGCAGGCAGGTGAAGGCCGGTGGGTGAGTGAGCGAAGAAGGCAGCTGAGCAATGAGCCCTAGCGGGGTGTTTGGCCTACACTTAGGGCACTCTGTAGTGGTCACTCCTGCTGAGCATGTAGTTGAGGAGCAGGAGTGAGCGGAAGAAGGATGGCTCATTGTGGAAGACAGCGGGAGTTGGGAGGCTTGGGAGGTGGATTCCCCAGCGTGAGCGTCCTGGTCGCTGGGAAACCCAAGTCTCGGTCTGGGGAGAGCAGAACCGAAGCCAGGGATCGGGAAACCTCCAGACCAGCAGGCAGAGCAGGTCAGCTGCAGCTAGGGTGACTCCCCTGGTGCATTGCCTGGATGGGAGAAGCAGGGGAGTCCCCAGTCACCAGAAGAAGAATCCACCAGGCTTTATTTTTATAAAGTACAGCTCCCAGTTATTTTTGTTAATCTTGTTGTTTTTTTTAAAGGATTTTTTTTTCTAATGGATTTTAACCTCCACCCTTTCACTTGTTTTTATGGATTATTTATTTAAAGATTTTTGAGACACTGCACTATTTATTTGAACACTTTGATTGTTGTTGTTTTAAATAAAAGCACTTTGGCACTTTTTGCACTATCCCCTTGTTTTGTTGTGCCTCACTGTCTAGCTCATCGGTGTCATTACCGACGGTGTCGGGTTCAAGGGCTCCCAGAAGGAAGATGGGAGCATGGAGCGAACCCGCATCGTCACAGGCTGCAATTCAACAAAATGTGAAAAAAGTTAAGGGGTCTGAATACTTCTTTAATTCACTTGTACTTGTTTTGGAAATTGATGCAACAGCATTCTGTTTTCGTTGTGGGTGCCACTATTTTGCAGTCCAGTTGCTATGATGCATGGTATATTTGCTGGGTTTGTTGTTTTTGGGGTTTGCATCAGGTAACGTCAGTGATATGATGATTTATAAGCTGGTGGCGCAACTTTGTTGAATTTCTAACTAACTTTGTGTGTTTCAGGTTTTTGATTCAAGATTAACAATCTGGCAATTGTCTTTTCTGACTGTGAGTTTTGGTTATTATTTTGATTCTGACAAAAGATTGGATTGATTTTCTGGCTTTAACCTTAGCTCGTTTATGTCACATTACATTATCTGATCCGTCTTAACTGGCTTTGTGACATGCCACTTTCTACACATTGGCAGTACGGTTAAACCAGTTTAAGGTGATGGTGACATAATACAGGAAGCTACCATGAGAAGGGCATCAGTCTATCATAAGACTCATTTCCAAACTCATTCACATGTGCCAGTTTAGAGTTGCCAACTAATCCAACACACATCTTTGAAGTGAGAGTAACCAGATAAAAAAAGTCAGACTGATAATTTGACCTCAGACAATGGTGAGATTTAAACTCGGGACTATTGTGGCACCAGTGGCGCAGCTAGGGGCGGGTGGAGGGGGTGGTCCGCCCCGGGAAGCACATTTTTGGGGGCGGCATTATTGGCCAAAAGGCTCAGTACAATTGGTGTGTAAGCAGCAGGGTTTGGAAAGATATCACTCATTAATGAAAAAAGTAAAATTCTCTGATTTTTATCCACCAATGCTTCAAAAATAATTTTCCTGTGACGGCATCAGAAACAGCAGTTGAAATTTATGAAGCAATAACAAAAATAAACATAAACATTACAAAGATAATAATTTCTAGGGAGATAACTAATTTACAATTTTTCATTTTGTTTCGTTATCAATCCGAATGCATTCTTGCTCTGCGCAGAAAACATCCCTACCTATCACTTGTACATTACACTGCTTCTGGTTTTCGCAGCATGATTATATTAAACTAATAATTAGAACACAGCTTTTCAGTGCGTCTATACTATATTCTTGTCTAGTTGATGCTTATAAATAATTATATGTGAAAAAGTATTGCTGTTTCTCTATATATGAATAAATCTATGCAAAATTTATCTTAATTTTTCTCTATACATCATTTTAATTTTCATTTTAAATAGGTTAACATATTCACACATAACATGGCGTACGGACAAAAGCAGAAATGTTTGTACGCACAAAAAAATCCAGATGCATAAATCTGTGCGAACACCATCTTCTTTGTTCTTCTGCTACATAAATCCCGGTCAGCGTGAAAAGTAACGCACATGCACGCGCCTGCTGCCCCTGCCCCAACTCCTCACAGAATTACGCCTCTTTGAATATGCAAATCAATATCAATAGCCCTTAAGCTCAGCCTTCTGTGAAAAGACAATGGCAAAAGCACGGGGGAAAATAGAAGAATTTCAGCGAATACCAACTGGAGGCAAGAAAAAACTTACTATTTGTTGGTTTAAACAGTGGTATAATCAACAAAAGGAAGAGAGAAACTCGAAAGCTCAAGTTCACAAAGATGCACAATGCCCGAAATAAAAAAGAAGCGGTCAGATATCAAAGTTGCCATGAAAAGGCGAGTCGTAGCCCACCGTCTGAGTATCATATGAAAGCTTATTAGGGTACAGGGAAAAGAGAAAAAAATAGGGACACAGTGGGGAAAATGCATGAAATGTCAACTTTAATCTCGAAATTTCCACTTCAAACACGTAGTTTATTTTGTCATTAAAGTAGAACATCATAAACTTCATCTTTAAATCGTTTAATTTACTAGTTTCTCAAATACCATCATAACTAAAGTAGCACATTAAATGCTTTGTTTAGTATGTGTTCTATGTGCTGTATGTGTGTGAATCACTACGTGCTTAAATGAACTTTCTCTTCCTCCAACAGGACATAGAATCCATTACATTCGTGATATTACAGCTCTCTGAATAATTAAAATACTGAGATGTATACTTGATATCATTTTCATGATGACAGGAATTAAATCATGTTATTAAACATGGGAACACCATGGCACAGTGATAGTGACGAGCAGGCGCCTTGTCCAGAGATTGTTTCTGCCTCCCACAAGATGCTTGCTGCGCTGTACATGACCTTCGAAGAAATAATTTATTGTAGCAGTACTGTCTCTTTCAAACGTACTAACCCCCAATTCCTGTCCTTCCTTTTCTTTCTCCAAATAACCAATCGCCACACAATCAGCTCTGTAATAGATGTTAAGCCAACTGTAAGCTTAGAACTCTGATTCTTCAAAACTTTTAAGGAACATTGAAATATCTTTGTAGTACATGTTTAATTATTCTATCAATCTATCCTTCCAGTGTTGCGCCAGCCCCAGCAAGAATATAGAGCGAGGCAGGAACAATCCTTGAACTAGATAGTGCTGCGTCACTGTGTCCTCACATGTTTAATTATTAACAATATAGATTATTTAAATGACATTAACATTTTATCTATATAATACAATAAACATATTTTGCTGCATTTCATCTTAAAAATGATATCATCATCATATGTAAATACGCGCTTTATAAAGTGGTGCAGGTAGTGCAATATTATAACTGTATCGCAAGTTTACAGTAAGGTAATTGTACTTGTAAGTACAAACAGTTCTACAAGGAGCACTTGATGGACTGATTGAGTGCATTTATAGTTCTTGGGATGAAACTGTTTCTGAACCGTGAGGTTTGTACAGGAAAGGCTCTGAAGCGTTTGTTGGATGAGAGCAGTTCAAATAGCAAATGGCTGAGGCAGCGTGGGCTTGATTCTGTATTCCGGTAATCTCTTTCCGATCAGCTCCTCCGAGTGGTGCAGTGAGAGTAATATGGAAAAAGATGATCCGCTGTGGCAACCCCTAACGGGAGCGGCTGAAAGTTGAAGAAGAAGGTGCAGTGAGAGTAACAACTCTAAAGCAGCTATTGTATTTAGAATAGTTTGGCCAATCTGTGGACCATTATATTGTTACAGGTTAATTACAATCAGATGCCTTAAACTAATGAACAATATGCGGTTAATTTTAGTGTTTGATAAAGCCAGCGTTGTGGATGTAAAAAAGAAAGGGAAACCACCCGGGAACAGCTGCACTGCTTTGACGCTGGATGCCACCAGTTTGCAAAACCAAGTAGAGAACTTGTGTACGCCAGGTTTGGAAAAACCGTGAAAATGTGCGTGGCTTTACGCCAAGTTTATGTTTTATACACCGTGATTTGAGCGTGGAACTGGGCTTACGCAACATTTTTGTGCGTACGCACTGTTTATACATGAGGCCCCAGATATGTTGGAGGGCGGCAAATTGAAGCACCGCCCCGCCTCAAGCGGAACAAACTCTAGCTACACCACTGTGTAGCACCTTACAGAAGTAATGTATTTTGAAACCAGATCACAAATGAAACATATATTGTAAAGAAATAAAAACAAAGTTGTGAGAAGTCTTTTGGATGCAGAGTGGTGTTCCCATTTATTGCTACTCAAGCTGCCTTCATCACTCACTGGTCCTGAACAATGCCATCATGGTGGCTTTTGAGAGCTATAAATCTTGGAGACAGGAAAGAGCAGATTTGAAGGCACGTCAGAAACCAGCTCTAAGGACTGAAGTCCTTCTGGATACAAAGTGAGTTAAGAAACAGTCAGTACATGGTATTCTTCTTCATAGCCCCCCAAAATCAGCCCCCTGTAAGGGTTGTGACATACCCACACATGTAACAAAGTTTAATTTTTAACAAATATTCCTATGTGAAAATTAACATGTCTTAACAGTATACGAATTTATAATTGTGAGAAATTGGATTTTTTTTTTAGAAATTGTCTGAGGCAAGGCTGATGACACAGGAATGCTTTTAAAAAACGAAGACTCCAAATTAAGGCTTTATCAACACTTCCCATCTTGATTGTTAGGGAGAATGTTTATAAGACTACCACTGAAAAAAAGTATAAAAACATACGTTTGGTGATGTTAGTGTTTTAATTATAAAATCTAATAATGTCTAGCTCCGGGGTTTTCATTCTTGGTCATGCAGTACTCCTGTGGCTGATGTTTTTCTTCAATCGATTACAGTAATCAGATGACAGGTGCTGCCTTCAAGTGAATCCTTTGTTTGAATCATTTAATAGCATCTTTCACAGCCAGCACGCTTCATGAAAACAAACAAGATTTTGACAGAATGCACCTTATCAAGATTAAATTGTACTGAAAGTGGTATATCGTAGTTATGACAATAACAATAAAAAAAATAAATTAATAAAATCTATCAGTGATGGGTGTTATGGTGGAGCAACAGCTCCTCACAGCTCTGCGCCCTTTACTAACTGTGTAAGTCTCAGAGTTTGCATGTTCTAAGTGTGATTGCATGATATTTATTCAGATACCTCAGTTTCCCATATATCAGGTTAACTGGCTTGCCTACATTTGTCAGAAGGGGCATTTGTTAGTATGTTTCTATAACAGACCACCATCCAATTCCAAATAATAAATCTACTGAGAAAAAAGCAAACAAATAAATATTGTTTTTCATAAGAAAGTAATATCCATTCATCCATTATCCAACCCGCTATATCCTAACTACAGGGTCACAGGGGTCTGCTGGAGTCAATCCCAGCCAACACAGGGCGCAAAGCAGGAAACAAACACCAGGCAGGGTGCCAGTCCACCGCAGGGCGCACATGCACACACACACACACACCCACCCATACACCAACCGCATACTAGGGACATTTTAGATTCGCCAATACACCTAACCTGCATGTCTTTGGACTGTGGGAGGAAACCCACGCAGACATGGGGAGAACATGCAAACTCCACGCATGGAGGACCCGGGAAGCGAACCCGGGTCTCCTAACTGCGAGGCAGCAGCGCCACCGTGCCACCCAAGAAAGTAATATGCATATATTTAAAAGTTGAAAAAGTTCATTTAGCCCAGCATATGCTATTTGTTTTTTTTAATTCATTTAATGTTTTTTGTGTGCAGTGGTGATGCATTCAGACTGTGCAATATTTGATTTAGTTTCTATGCCTTGAGCAAAGCCCCTAACCTGCAATTGCTTCATCCGGGGTATGACGTTATCTGCATCCACCCCTCCAACTTACAGGGAAAACTTGGGGGGTTGGTTGCAGGGTTGGCAGTCCAGCCACCATTAAAAACCTCACACTGTTCCAGTGTAGTGCTGAGGTGTCACCTGCTGCACTCGGGTTCCAATCTAGGTGGTTCGTCGTGTGGTTGGTGCAGCAATGCACTGTAATCAGCTCATGCTCCCAATCGCCCCTCTGTTTTGTTATTACGGGTTACTGCGTGTTGACTGATGGGAGAAATGTGGCAGGTGTATCTATTTAACATGGAATCTGCAACACAATAAAGTGTGCAGAAAGTGAAAGGGGTCTGAAGACTCGGTGAATCCACTCTATAAGGCATGTTGACCACCACACCTCCATAACGTCAGTTTAACAGCATGGACTTGTTCATTCAATCCACCACAGTGCAGAGACTCACCTGAAGCCTGCGGATTGCCTATAAAAGTGAGAGCCACAGGGCTAAGGTACTGTAAAAAAAACTCTCAGTGTGGTGCTGAGGTGTCACCCGTTGCACAGTTGCACTCCGGTCCCAATCTGGGTGGTTCATCTTGTAGTGGGTGTGGCAACACGCTCTAATCAGCGCATGCACCCAACCTCATATCTCATACCTCATATATAAATGCTATGGAAAGATTCCCGGAACACAGACAGACGGATTCAGAATGTCCACAACACACATGCTTATCTTATCTTGTGCTCCTTCTTTACAGCACAATACAGCCACAATAAACTCACAAGGCTCAGTCCTTATCTTCTTTTCTTTTACTTCACTGCTGCCTCCACTCCTCTCCTGCAAGATCTGTCCTCTGCCACCTGACTCTGGCTCCCTGAATGGAGTGAGGCAGCCTCTTTTATACTGCACCCGGATGTGCTTCAGGTGCTCCCTGATGGCCTTCCTGCAGCACTTCCTGGTGTTAAGCCAGTTCTTCCCGGAAGCGCTCCAGGTGTACCTGGTTCCTGTTCTGTCAGCACTTCCTGATGTGGCAGAAGTGCTGCAGTCCATGGCTCTGGAACCATCCAGACGCCCCCTGGCAGTGGCCACGGCCCCCACAGGGTTGAGCTTCCAAGCTCCGTGGCCCCCATGCAATCCAGGAGGGATGCCCTCTTGCGTCCCGGGGAAGATACTGCCCCTCTCCCGGTCCGTCTCTTCTCCAAGTGTCCCGGGGGAGCAAGGTCCCCAGTCGTCTATCGCAGTGCATAGAAATGACTATTAAAAGAAATCAGTCATCATGGTTGGAGGTCAGTCCCTCAATATAACGCATATCAAAAGTTCTTAATATTTGTAACTACTCCAGTCAAACAAACAATATACAACTCCCCCTGTGCTAGGTGTCTGCTATCAGACTTGAGGATGGTCTTTCTCAGGGGTGTCCAGCTCTGATCCTGGAGGGCCAAAGTGGCTACTCGTTTTCCTTCCTGCCACTTACTTCATCAGGGACCAGTTTCTGCTAATAATTTACTTCTATTCTCTTCATTTTAATTGCTGTGTTTGTAAAGATGATGTCCTCTAAATTGATTTTATTTTTCCTTAAATATCAGACAAACATAAATGAGATGTGAATTAAGCCAAAAGATAACCAGGTACCTTCAACCTATTTCTCTCTAACCAGTTTCTTAATTAGAAGACGATTCTTGCTGTTATTTAAACCCATTATTTACCTCCATGGCTTGCTGGTGCTCTCATTCTGCCACAGCAGACATTTCCACAGCAGCTGATTTTCTTTTTTCCAAGAGAACCATCAAAACGTATTATGAACCTGAGCAGATCAATGTTACTAAGACCTTCACTTTCCTTTATTTTCAAATATTGTATGATGGACGGAGGTAAGCTGCTCATGTGTTGGCTCACTTTGTGTCTCATTATAGTTTCACTGCTAATTAAGGGAAAAAACAAACAATATTAGTTGTTGTTTGGATTTTCTGGCTTTTCTGACTATTCTTTGCCCTATTTATTGGATTCTGCCTCTGGGTTATGTTTTTGGGACTTGCTTGCCTTGCATTGCCTTTTAGGCAACTCCTTTTTGCTCTGTTTGAGCATTTCTTGTTACATTCATCTATTCTGTTTAATCAGTCCTTTATTTATAAAAGTTTGGGTGAGATTTGTCTCATATATAAGCCAGAGTGTTTCAAGGTTGTCTCTCTTGTGAGGCATTTTTCAGATCTTATAACCCTAAAGCCAGTTTTCCCCTTTTGGGTCCTAGCCAGGCCTAAGCTGTTAGGTAGTTGTTGTGGCAAACCAAATTGGGATTATTTTCTTCAAGACTTTTTCTGACCTGCTTTTGGTGGTACCTTTAGAGGCCTCATACCCTTTTGTCATGTTGGAGACTCCTTTGCACAATAGTATAACTCTTAAATCTCTGACAGTAGAAAAAAGAAACAATACTCTACACATACATCAATCAACAATAAGCTGGTAGGAAGCAATTCAATCAATCAGGGCTGCTGTTGCAAAGTTTCTTTAATGTGTTTAGGTTTAGGTCATCTGTGATCATTCTGACCACACAGTTTGCACTTGTGGCCTTCATCCTAAACTGATGTAAGGGGCTTGCTCTTTTTTGTTTTTTAACTCAGTTATCTTTACAATTTAAGGTGGTGTTGACTACAAGTGTGATTTTTACAATCTATTTAAAAAATTCCAGGACATGATCAATGGGGGCTGGAATCTAACTCGGCACTCAAACCCTTTGCCAGGCCAATTCAAATTCACTTGTTTAATTCACACACATCATGAGAGGAATACTGGAGTACCCAGAGAAAAACTCACTGAGACAAAGGGAAAACATGAAAACTGGGATTGGGGTCAGACCCAGTTGCATTCATTAATGTCACCATTTCTATGAATTGGGCTGTAAAGTGTTTTTCATCATGCATGAGTTTAAAGTCTGCTTGCTGGAGAACAATGAAAAGATGATAATCACGTTCAGTTGTGTAGTTCTATAAGAATGAAAAATTCCTATGGAGGAAATTCAGAATCTCCTCTCTGGACCACATAGAGGTTACACTTAGCAGAATCCATTACATTACATTATATGAAATGACAAGTAGTTTGTACCCAGCTAGTTAGGGTAATTAGCCAAAAATGTCACGCTTATGTGCAACAGGTGTGACATAACCATGGTGTACCTGTATTACTGTAAAAGAGCAGGCCACTGCCGACTGCGTTTCCTAAGGAGACGTGGGTCTTTTAATGTATGCAGCAAGCTGCTGGAAAAGTTCTATGTGTCCATAGTAGCCATGTGGGGTTCTATGCCACAGTCTCCTGTGGAATCAGCTTGATCTTCAAAGATGCACAATTTCTGAACAAACATCATGAAAGCCTGCTCCATCACAGGGCTAAACCCTGGACACCCTGGAAGCTGTTGTGGAAAAGAAGGTAGTGGCAAAATCAGATGCTATCATGAAAAATACTGTCCATTTCCCCCAGGAGGTGCTCTCTTGGAGCACTTTTAGCCACAGGCTCATTCCACCATGTTTTGTTAAGAAGTGCCACTGCCAACTGTTATCAGTCAATTCAGTGCTTCCTCCTGATGTACATATTAAGTTCATTTTGAAATATCTGCACAATATACATTTATTTAAGTTTGTCATTTTTCATGTTTTTGTTAATTTCATTTTATTTATTTATCGATTGATTTGTTGATTGATTAGATGTATTATCTATCCTGAGGGCCTATATCCTTGTTTTTTATGTTGCTGCTGCAGTATGCATTTGTCTATCCCCATGGGATCAATAAAGTTTATATAACCTAATCTCATCTAAATCCTTGTTTTTTTTTACTTGAGCATACTATTCAGTGGTTTAAAACTGCATGAAAAGTGCCCTGCAAGAAGCAGAACGGATCGAGAAAGTTCATGGTTTCTGAATGTTCCAAAGATGTGTTAAAGGCTGTGACATAAATGAAATATAAACTTTAACCAAATTTTTTGAGTATCATATGCGATATTTTTAACCTGTCTAAACTTTTGGTTACATCAGTCTAAACAAATAATTAATGAAATCCTCTCAACACTGTTCCTAATTTCAGCATGTAACCTTCGACCTTCATGTATCTAAACATTGCATCATTTAATTTGTACAGTACATTGTTTGTAGAGAAAAAACAGTAGGATATGAACAGAGAGACCTCATTTACTCACATGGCACTAATGAACAGATTGTCATTCGTCTCACTATTAGACTGCTGTAAGCATAAAACAGTACAACATGAATAATGATATATTCATTTATATAATTTACTGAAGGAAAACAACAAAGGCTAAAGCCTGGCTCACAAAAGATGCAGCGAATTATTTGGTAACGGAATCTGCCTCTTCACTCATTTTCCTGTGCCTCTTGATATACTTGGGCTCTGTACTAGATACATCGAGGAGGTGAAAGATAGTAACATATCTTACTGTCTCTACCTTCAACCACAGATCAATAGTTAATCCCGTGGAACTGTCTGAAATCTGAGGACCACACTGACTCTTTTTTTCTGTGAGATCCATTAACCTGTCTTGGGAATTATAAGCTAGGGTCATCTTCCACACGAAAGTATCCATAAAAATTACATCCTTATTGATGCAGTGGTAGTTTCAAACTCTGTGTGCTGTGCATTAGTTTATTATATAATTTATAGCTCAGGCACAAAATATGCATTTGAAAAACTATACAAGGAGAAACATTTATTCTAATCCATTATGATGCCAGCATATTTCATGCGGTATCAAGCAGACATGTATAGCATAGTGTGTATAAAATACCATTGCAATCTAGAAGTATAATTTGTAGTTTGAAATTGCATCCTTAGAAGAATAGTCTGGGAAGAGATGATCAGCAAGATATAAATCTCAAACCAAAGCTGGAATACTTATTCAGCAGTGTCAGTTACTTGAAACACCAGGAAAGAGCAGTTTTTTCTCTCTCTGCAAATTAAAACCCTGTCAGCTAGGAACAACATTTATTAAGTTCTTTCATGAAAACTTAAAATGGTAAGTTTCAAATAAAATGTAAAAAAAATATATAAGTACATCATGCAGCAAGTCACTGATTCATTCTGTTACCTTCTTTCTCCTTCATTTCCATCTAATGCATGAGTATTGTTTAATAATTCAAAAGTGATGAGATGTTGATTTCCTCTTTGCAGTAAAATAAAGCTGCCAAGACCCCAAAAAATCAATCTAGTTTTTGGTTTTCTGTATTAACTAAATCAGACATTTTATGTAATTCAATTCATTTACTTAAGTGAAGTGAATACTAATTAAAAAATGTAATATGGCTAAAAGGCCTAAACCCCCATTGGGATTAATAAAGTATCTATCTATCTATCTATCTATCTAAACCCAAAAAATAATGCGGAATCCTAAACAGAAAAATCCATCCATCCATTTTCCAACCCGCTGAATCCGAACACAGGGTCACGGGGGTCTGCTGGAGCCAATCCCGGCAAACACAGGGCACAAGGCAGGAACCAATCCTGGGCAGGGTGCCAACCCACCACAGGACACACACACACCAAGTACACACTAGGGCCAATTTAGAAGCGCCAATCCACATAACCTGCATGTCTTTGGACTGTGGGAGGAAACCTACGCAGACACGGGGAGAACATGCAAACTCCACGCAGGGAGGACCCAGGAAGCGAACCCGGGTCTCCTTACTGCGAGGCAGCAGCGCTACCACTGCACCACCGTGCCGCCTAAACAGAAAAATACCATGGAAAATATACAAAGCAATATAAATAAATATGAATAATTTTGCTGGCCAGCTTATAGCCTATCCTAGGTCAGTCTCATTCTAAAATGAATCTTTTGCAGATAACAAATGACAACTTTGCTGGAACACAAAATGTCACCATGCACATCAAGAAGAGAAAGAAAAAGGGGAAAAACTTTCTTATTGTTAAACATTGACTGTACGTGGTGAGATCTGATGTGAGTGGTAGAGTCATTGGAGCTTATGTTATTGGTTTCTGAGTAAGTGGGTAAGCCACCCAACCTGTACGTCACACAGTGAAACCTGTGTAGTGAGGCCCAATGGATGTCTTTTATCTTCCTGATTATTGTGTTGATAAGAATTACTTATGAACATTTGAAATCACTTCAGTTTCTTTTTTCCAGTGCCTTCTGACTCATTGGTACGAGAAGACCCCCACATATGATATGTCATTTGACTTGTCTTGATACCTGCTTATGCAAGATATCAAGCTTTTGGGGCTTCCCTCCTATTTTATGTCTCTAGACTCACAAAGCCTTTCTTTATAGGTGAGTTGTGGAAATTACCCCCCATGATAAAGAGTAAACCAATAGGTGTCTTCAGCAAAAATGATCAGAAAGACTTGAAGTTGTGCATTCTAATCAACCAACTACAGGGATTCTCCTCCTAATGGGATATGAGGGGTCAAAGTTACTCCTTACACAAAATTTTGAAAAAATAAGTATCAGTAATATAGGTATGTGGTGTGTCATTTTATGCCATTTTGAGGTTATTGATTGCGAATATGATAGCGTATTTGATTCTTTACTGGTGGTCTTCTAAGAACCACTTCCAGAATGTTAAAAATGGCAAATTGCAAGCATAAGTATGTGCAATATTGTTATAGACTATTTGAAGGTCAGTGATTGTGAATATGATTTTTTGTTTTTATTTCTTATCCTTTACTAGGGATCTATCCCCCTATTGACCTCTTTCAGAGGATGAAAATGAAAATTTCAATTACAATTTAGAATATTTACACTTTAAGCATTTTAATTGAAGAACACATTTTAATATTTCAAATATCTGGCACAACTATTCTTGTTTATTATGTACTTCTACCTGAATTAAATCATTACATTTCTTATGAAGACCTCAAATTATGGTGCCTTAGATAATTCAGACTTTTTTAATACTTTAGTTTTATTCCTTTAATCAGCTCTCCTTGTTTAATAAATTAATTTGCTTTTTTATAAAGTTTTGGATTTTTTGGCACTCTTTGTTCTGGATTAGTGCGGCAGTAACAATTATGAAACTGTTGTCAATAATCATTTTTATTTGGATGGATGGATGGATGGCTAATGATACTCCAGTTTATTTATCAATAACATTGAATGATACAGTACACCTCCAATCATATCATTAATTAGCTGCATATTTGAGGTGAAACAATAAATGAATAAAAATTATTTATTCTTAAAGTTTAAAAGACAGATTTGTGTGAGTAGTAATTGTGCAGACAGTAAGACAATATCAATTATTATTTTACACAAATCTACAGAAAATATAGGTGTTATTTGCCATGACGCAGTATACTGTAAAAAATAAACCAAAATATATTTCTGCTAGAAGATTATATCATTTTTCTTGAGTTCAGTCTCTAGATAAGCTCCAAGTGAGTTTCCATTCCAGGTCCAAATCAATAAATCTTTTTCTTGAGTGACAGAGTTAGATCTCCGACTCCCTAGACAAGCTCAAATTCAACATTTGAGGAAAAAATTGAAAGCACAGTTTGAAAAAGAGTGTCCTAGTAGCACCACTCTTTATTTTGCAAAGGGCACAAGCTCCCTAAAAAAAGTGCTTTCTTTCTTATAGCCTATTACTAGTATAAACACACACACATACCTTAAAAACGAGAGGTGAAGGAAAAAAAAATACTTGGAAATTATAGCAAAAAAGAACACTTAACTTGACCTTTAATGCCGGTTAAACTTCTGGAAATAAGCAGCTTCCATAGCACAGAAAGGCAACACATCATCAGAAATAGAAACTCTGGTACAAAACAATCATGGGTGTGTTTTGAGTCTGTGGTTGAGGGCTTAGCTTCTCTGCAGAAGAGAATAGCAGTGAAATGTTAACCATCATAATAGACATAGCCAGTGAGCAGCAGCAGGTGGCATCTGCCTTCTTATCATATTACAACTTGTGTTTATTTAATACTTACATTTTGTTTCTTTTTATCACTGTATAGGAAAACTTGGACACAAATCTTCAGGTTATGTAATTTTTCTTCACTACTGTTTTGCTCCATTCCTGTATACTCCTTGCATGTGCATACATTTAATGTCATGATGGCCATCTTGCATATGAATGAGCCTTGTATTCAGTTACTGATTGGCATTCTTTGTGACTAGTATGGCTAGTATGAAATTTTAATTGCAGAAAAAGTCTTTTTGATAACAAGGGGAAATAACTGGTTTCTCTTGCAATTTGTTTTCAGGGCAGTTTTTGACTTTGGCTTCAACTCTAATTCTTATTTTGACTTTGAGCTCACCTTCTCTTGTTCTTTCTTTTAGAAGTCAGGGCTATGACCTCTCCTCTGATCACAGATACCTTTCAGTTTTGTTCCCTTTTTCCCCACCACCCCACACTAACTTTCCTTATCTAATCTTTTATGGAAAGAACATTTGAAAAGCATCAAGACCTCCACACAGATAGTGCTTGGGCCAGGAGTTGAACCCAGAACTATGGAGACGTTAAAGAGCAGTTCTAACAATTATGGTACTCTTAAATGCATAAATAATAAACATTGATAACTACAATTGCCTCTGTTCATAATTTTGATAAGCCCTATACAATTTTGAAATAGTTATGATTTACAGTTAACTGATGCAGTGCAGAGTTCACTGGGCTGACTATATCCACCAGATGTGTGTCAACTTCAGTACCTCTATTCTATCCATGTGCACACATGCCATGGTTTTTCAAAACCAGTGGTTGCCTATCAAGTTAAGATAGCATGCTAGTAAGATTTCCATTTAACCATATTGAAGGTAATATTTATTGCATGCATTTATGCCAATATTTTACTTCAAAAGGTAAAATTCCACATGCAATCCTCTAACCTTGGTTTCCCAGAATTTTCCTGTGTTGTCTCCATTGTGCAAAGGCTTGTATATTGATAAGTCCAAGATTCTGACAGAATAAAATGTTGCTAGTGGAAGCCAAATACCAGAAATGTCCCTTCTCCAACACAACAGACACAACATTAAATAAACATCTTGATGAACCCCCTAATTCTGAACAAATATTTAGGCTATCCCTTCGTTAGACTGATTAGTTTTTCTCCAGACTGAGGCTCTCTTCCGCCTTAGAAGCCAACCTCTTTGGCTGCACTCTGCCTGAACTCTGTTCTTCACCTCTTCCACACTCCCAGTTATTCTACACTGTTGATCCAAAGCATTTAAACTCATCAATCTTCACTAACTGTACTCCCTGTATCTATTCCTCTGACCTCCCTCTCATTCACACACATATATTCTGTCTTGATCCTACTGATCTTCATTCCTCTCTTCTCTAGCACATATCTCCACCGCTCCAGGGTTTCCTCGACCTGCTCCCTACTCTCGCTACAGATCACAAGTCATCCACAAACATCATAGTCCATGGGGACTCCTGTCTAATCCAGGGGTGGGCAAAGTCATTCCTAGAGGGCCACAGTGGCTGCAGGTTTTTATTCCAACCAAATTGCTTAATAAGAAGTACTTATGCTCAAGTAACACTTCATTTTAGTTATCTCCCTCATTAAGATTTTGAACCCTTATTACTTATTTAAGTCTTAAACAGCTGCATTCTCGGTTTTTAATTGCTCCTTATTAACAATAAGATGCAAATGACAATAGAAACCAGCAGTTATCCATTTTGCTTGTTACCCTTTACCCCTGTGTGTATTTATTGTGCACTATTTGGTTTAATTAAATACTTGGAAGGAAAGAGAAGAGAAAAAAGTGAAGGATTGAGAATTACCCATCCATTTTACACTTCAAAGTATTTGGATGATATCCTTAGAATGGAAAAAAAAATCTATGATATGAGAATGACTTGACATAGAAGAGTTAAAGCACTGACAAGGCAGGAAATGTAATTATCAGCAAGGATTGTTTTCTAATTAAGCAACTGGGTTGGAGCAAAAACCCGCGGCCACTGTGGCCCTCCAGGAATGACTTTGCCCACCCCTGGTCTAATCTCATCTGTCAACCTGTCTATCACCATTGCAAGTAAGAAAGGGCTCAGAGCTGATCCCTGATCCCTAATCCCAGATCTACTTTGAATGTATTTGTCACTCCTACCACAGACCTAACCACAGTTACACTTCCCTTGTACATATCCTGTACCACTTTTACATACTTCTCTGCCACTCCCGACTTCCTCATACAATGCTGCCACTCCTCTCAATGCACTGTGTCATATCCTTTCTCTAAGTCCACAAAGACACAATGCAGCTCCTTCTGGCCTTCTCTGTACTTCTCCAACAGCACCCTCAGAGCAAACATCGCATCTGTAGTGCTGTTTCCCGGCATGAAACCATACTGCTGCTCACTAATCATCACCTCCCTTTTTAACCTAGCTTCCACTACTCTTTCCCATAACTTCATGCTGTGGCTCATCAGTTTAACTCTCTGTAGTTGCTACAACTCTGCACATCCTCTTTATTCTCAAAAATCGGTACCAGTACACTTCTTCTCCACTCCTCAGACATCCACTCACTTTCCAAGATTGCATTAAACAATCTGGTTAAAAACTCCACTGCCATCTCTCCTAAACACCTCCATGCTTCCTCAGGTATGTCATCTGGACCATTTTTCAACCTCTTCATAGCTGTCCTTACTCCCTCCTTGCTAATCTGTTTCACTTCTTGATTCACTATCTCCACCTCATCCAACCTTCTCTCTCTTATTCTCTTCATTCATTAGGTTCTCAAAGTACTCTTTCCATCTACTCAACACACTCTTCTCTCTTGTGAGAATATTTCCATCTTTATCTTTTATCACCCTGACCTGCTGCACATCTTTTCCAGCTTGGTCCCACTGTCTAGCCAATCAGTACAGGTCCTTTTCTCCCTCCTTAGTGTTCAACCTCTCATACAACTCATCATATGCCTTTTCTTTATCGTCTGCCCCCTCTCTATTCACCTTATGTCGCAAAATCCACTACCATGTGACTTTCTGCATTCCTCTTCTTGACACCATACCTACCCATCACCTCCTCATGTCCTCTGTTCATGTTCACCAACATGTCCAGTGAAATCCGCTCCAATCACCACTGTCTCTCCCTTGGGTGCACTCTCCACCGCTTCATCCAACTCACTCCAGAAATCTTCTTTCTCATCCATCACACAATCAAACTCGTGGGGCATATTATGCACTAACAACAATCATCATCACACTTTTAATTTCGAGCTTCATAATCATCACTCTGACTGACACTCATTTCACCTCCAAAACACTCTTGACATACTGTTCCTTCAGGATAACCCAATTTAAACCCACCTCTAATCCACCTGGCCTTACTCCACTTCCATTTAGTCTCTTGCACGCACAATATACCAACCTCTCTTCTCTCCATCATATCAGCTAACTCTCTTCCTTTACCTGTCATACTGCCAACATTCGAAGTTCCTACCCTCACTTTCACTCTATTTACTTTCCTCTTCACCCCCTGTCTCTGGACACACCTTTTGCCTCTTTTTCTTCTTCTTCAACCAACAGTAGCCCAAAATCCGCCAGCACCCTGTTGGCTGACAGTACTGGTGGCTCCATTGTTAACCCGGGCCTCGACTGATCCGGTATGGAAATCTATATTGTTGTCCAATATTTGATTTGGGAAAATTTTACACGAGATGCCCTTCCAGATGTAACCCTCCTCATTTATCCAGGCTTTGGACCAGCACAAAGAAACACACTGGTTTGTTCATCCCTTGTGGTAAAGTTTTTCTCAAACAGAAAAGTGTTTTTTTTCCATTCAGATTTGTACCTCCTTGCAAATAATTCTTTGCCAAGTTCTCTCCTCAGTTAAAACTCACAATGTTTAATGAAAAATGTATTTTATGGTTTTTTTTGATGACTTAATAAACTCAAGTTCAGGACCATTTCTTGTCTCTTTGGGTGCCTAAGCAGTGTCCCCATTTTGGAGCCCTCACTCCCTGGCAATGGGACCCATGCTTCCTAAAATGTATTATGATGGAAACCGGGGCGTCAATGAGCCCTAAACACGCTTACACAGAGTGTCCTGGGTTCAAATAAAGGATGATTTATTCACCAACTCCTCCACAAAGTACCACAAGCACAAAGACAGGTTGTTTCTCTTCAGAAAACACAATACCTCTTCCCAATTCCTCACACCACCGTACTTCCCTCCTCCAGTTGAATGTTGCTCCACGTCCTACCAGCTCCGACTTGCCTGGATAAGGGAGTGTGGTCCCTTTTATTACGGACCTAGGAGTACTTCAGCAGGTCACACGGAAGTCCAATAAATTGGGGAGCATTCTACACCGCCCCCTTGCAGCACCCATGGTCCCCAGCAGGGCCGTATTGCCGGACTACATCTCCCAGCATTCCTTGCTGGTTCCTGAATGGATGCCATCATGGAGGGCTGCTCCAGTCTAGCATCTGGGGGGAATAGAAAGTCCCCAGTGACCTCTTCCACTTGCAGTGGGCTCTCCATCCATCTGTTCTGCCCAACTCTTCCAGGACTGGTTCCTCTCTCTTCCCTGGTCTGTATGTCCGTCTGCATTCTAGGAGCCTCCTGTCCGGGTAAGGAACCAATCCCTTTTCTGGCTGCAGTACCAATCCAGCCCATGTGGTGTCTACAGTATAAAGATCCCATAAGGTGCTGTTATATTTCTCACACTGATGTCACCAAAACGTCTATTAACTAACAGAAGTCTATTCCTTAATCAGTGACTGTTCATAATGTCCTCATTAAAGAAGCAAGATCTCCCCATATTTGACCTCTTCTCAATTTTATTTATTCTAGTGTCTTCAGCAAATTGCTTATGGCACCCAATGATACTGAACTGAACCACTATCATCTACTAGTTAACTGTTGTTGAGATTGAAGTTTCTATCATTTACTTTTGTTTTATAGCGCTTCTGAGGCTAGGGATCTGCACTGGCAATCAGAAGGTTGCTGGTTCGAATAACGTAAATGCCAAAAAGGGACTCTGCTCTGTTGTGCCCTTGAGCAAGGCCCTTAACCTGCAATTGCTGAGTGCTTTGAGTAGTGAGAAAACCGCTATATAAATGCAAAGAATTATTATTATTATTATTACTTCCCATTTTCTGAGAATCAACTGCTGCCAGATGCTACTACAGTGTAAATACTACAGAGCTGCCTAATTTAATCACAATCAAAATATCTTTAACTGAAGGTAACTTCAGACTTGTTTCATCTTGAATGGGACAGTGGCTTTTAATAATGGAGAATTCAGCATGATAGCCTTTTAACAGTGCTTGAAAACACACTTTTCAGGTAGAGGAAAAGAGCAAAGCATTCTAAGGACAGTTTATGAAATGTTGAAATGTATGCTTGTTTTTACTGCAACTATTAACAAAAATTAGCCAGTGACATTTTTACATAAGTAATTGCAGCTGTCAGAGTGTGCAATATCACACAATTTGAGTTTAAAAGTGTTTGGACATACAGGACACTTATGTCACTGTGAGTACAGTGGGATTAAGGAGGTGTTATCACTAAGGCTTAATGTGGCAGGGAGGGAAGCTTAAAATGAAAGAGCAGTAAGTGCCAGTTGTTGCTGGCAGTCTCAAGAGAGGCTCAGCATTGGGATTCATGAGAGTAAGGCAAGAGTATAGAAGCACACATATGTATAGATTAAATCACTGGACAAGTATATACTGTATCTCAACTACCTATTATAAACAATTGTATCAATAGTAGTAAGCAAAGAAAACTGTTTATTATCATGCATGTATGGTGAGCTATATAAATTCAGTTGGAATAATCAAGGTTACTACAACATGTTTACAACACACTTTTCATTTTTGTTTTTAATTTAACACCTTTGACTTGATGTGTTTTAATGAAACCTGATAATCCTCAAGAGATCTTATCGACAGTTTGCAATATTGTTTATAATGTTGCTTTTTGTAATAATATTGTAATAATAAAACAGTGACAGTAAGGAATGTTGGGGCACCTGTAGGCAAACCCCACATAACTGAGATTTCAAAATAAAAAAACACAAATAATTTGCATTAATCAGAGTGCCTTTTTAGAAGGAAGTCCAGTTCTGCCTGATGAAGATGGCAGTTATTCCAGTGGATCCAGGCAGATGGAAGGACAATGGAAGTAATGTCAGTAATGGAAAAGGTGGAATGGTGGCTGTGTGGCTAAGGATCTGTGCTGGTATCTGGAAGGTTGCCAGTTCAAATCCCATTAATACCAGAAGTGATCATACCCTTAACCTGAACATTGCTCAAGGGTGCTGTACAATGGCTAAACCTTCACTTTGACCCCCAAATCCCCATCAGGGATTAACAAAGTATATCAGACCTTCCAGTCTGCAGAGGAAGGAAAGGAAAAGGCATTATTACAGAGTGCCAACCCCTGGAACCGCAGAGAATTACCATCACCAGAGTCTGTAAACTGTCCCCTATGTGCATGCGCATGACAGCATGTAAAATTCTTTTTTCCATTTGTACATTTTTTATTTTGCAAAGATTTAACATCTCTATATATTAATATCTGAGGACTATAGTTTATTTTCCTGTGCAATTGTCCTTGGAATTTAAATTATTAAATTTATTACCAGAATATTATTGATGAATAGAGTATAGAGAAGGATAGAGTATTTCTGTATTTATTTAATAATATTTATTAAAAGCCAGGATTATAACAAATGTTACCTGATAAATTCAAGAATAAAATTCAACTGATCTGTTTTAATACATGTTGTGTAATTCATTAAATAATAGAAATGATAAAAAATGTTGACAAACAGATTCAGTGTGACCAATAAACCTTTTTTACATAGCTGTGGCACTCCAGAAGCAGAGCTGGGGATGAAGATGACTGCAGTTTTTGCTTTAATTTGCGCACATTTTACTAGACAGCATTACATTTAGCCTGAAACAAGGCTTCAGCTCCTAGTGAAAATACATGAGAGAGCTTAAAACTAATCTCCAGCCAATTTTATTGAAAAAAATGAACTTACCAAAGTAAGACTGTAGATGTAGCCTTTAGTTAGTGAAATCAAGTTTTTAATGGAATCATTTAGTCTAATTACCATTGCAGGAATAAAACAAGAAAAAAAATATATTTTCTCTGAATTTCGGTTGCCTAAGTTACATTTGTTGTATGTTATTTGTATAGTAGCAATACAGATATTTAAATAACCAATTCACAGTCATGTTGTAAAAATTATTTTTTACATTTGTGTGTGTAACAAAATAATATTTTAGTCAATTAAACTGAGATGTAAATTAAGTATCTGCTTTTGGCTGAATATAATAAACTAAATTAGTTTAGCATTATGATGAAAGTGCTGCTGTACAGTATACAGTTTGTCAAAAGAAACATCTGACAAAGTCCAGACTGAAGCTCACTTGTGCAATTAATTGACAAGGCGGGTGTGAGGTGTTCTTATCGAACAGAAACTAAACTATTTAAAGAGCTTAATCTGAGAAGCACTGATAACATAGCAATCTATAGCTGCTGCTATGTAGCACCTCCAGGTCTTACAGACACTAGATCACATACCCATCAACACGTTCTGTTTAATAATAGTCTCTTCAATTAACTGAAAGATAGGATTCCAGTCCAGCACTCTAGATTCATCGCTCACTAAGACATTGCACAAATGTTAATTAATAAAGCTTTTTGTGGAATTTTACCAAATCAGGCCTCACATATTTTAAGAGGTGACATTTTTAAGGAGAGTTCAGATACTTTTATTGAAAAGAAAATCATTCAAGTTCAATGGTGGCATAATTTACTGTTGCACAGAGTATATAAAGTACTTATATACTATATGTTACAAATAGAAATGTCTTAAAACATTATGTCCAAGCTAGACTGTGTTATTCTAAAAAGTCTGTCTACTGTACTGTGTGAAATGAAGCTGGACATTTAATTGTGAAATTGTTTTAACAAAAAACTGCAAGCCACAGATCTTCAATATTTTTTCTTTTCTAAGCTGAATTCTTCTTCTAAAACCAATTAGGGATCTTTTGCAAGAGAGCTGAAAAAAGACTCGGTAGACATTCTGGTCCAATAACAATACCATTCATCTTTGTAGAAATTAGTTTCTTTTATCTTAATGATTGAAATTTCCAGCCTATAAACCTAACAGTTCTTGTTCCAGTTCCTGCTTCTGTAAACGTCATGAGAAAATTAAGCAATTCATTATCTTCATTTTCTCCCTCTTTACATTTATTTCTCATGGTAATATATGTATACAGTGCTCCTTTTTAAATATATTTTCACTACCATTCTAACAGTAGCTGTAGAGGAACTGGAAGCAAATGGCTCTTGATACTGTGTCATTTATGGTTTAAATATAGGAAGCCTAAGAATGAACACAATTATTTAGAAGAACATCTAGCAAAAATACTTTAAAATTATTTGACACTGTTGGTTTGTCACTTCTCATTGACAGGTCTTTAATTAAAACACAAAAAAGACTCTCCTCCCTTCTAAAGCCAAGTACAACTTAGATAGTTCAATTCAATGAGAATGTTTCAAGTTTTTCCATGTGTTTTTTTTTCCCCCAATGGCTAAATTGTTTCCAGTGGGTGTCAAACAACAAGGTTTTGATGCAAATAAAGAGCCTTCCAATTCAATTATGGTCCACAATATTGGAAAAAAAAGCTCCCAGATTCTAATCTGCCATGTAAAGCACATATCAATAAAGCACAAGAAAAATCAAAGCTTACTGCTGAAAGTCTAAATTCCGAGACACTAGCTGTAGGGGTTTATGTAAGAAAATGCAGCTTCTTTTTCTCATACCATACCATCATGTACAGCAAAATATGTGGGCTGGCTGGCAATAACTATTTTCTTTCACTTACATTTAATAACAAATCCTGACTATTTGGCCATTTATATTAATTTAATTTTAATTTATTTTCCTGGAACTTAAGGTCTGGTTAAAATCCAGGTGTATTAAAAATAAGCCATACAGATTTATGAAACAGAAGTCCTGATTTCAAAACAGTTTGCTAATTAATCACGGCATCAACTGAGACATGCTGTATGATTAAGTAGCAGAGGTTACTATACATTATAGTATATAAATTTATTACATTTTATTTATTTAATTTTGGATAGTATGTGTGCAGAATAATTTATTGTATTATTATGGAAACTAATATAAACTATGTAAGAGTGTTAATGTCAACAGTTAAAATAGAGATAAATTCAACTGACTATTCTTGGTTTTCCTTACTCTCATGGAATAACGTATTGTGCTGAGGAAAAACCTGCTTCAGATATCTATTTACATTCAAATGATGTTCAGTTCATATCAAACATCCCAGGGTGAGCCAGGAAATCACATTTCTCACCATTACACTACGAAGACCAGGCTGTGTTTTTAACATTCGACAGGAAGTACTTTCATGGCCCAGAGGATTTATGCCATATTTTTATCTTCCCATCATTAGAAATCATTAAGAAATAAGATTTAAAGAGTCAGAGGGGAATTTTGCTTCTTGGTTGAAACAGAATTGTCTGCATCTTAACACCAGCAAAACCGAGGAACTGTCACTGCTCCAAAAAGCCTCTATGTACAGTCAGTATTCAAGGAGTGGATGTAGAGGTGGTCCACTCCTACAACTATTTAGGGGTCCACGTCAATGACAGGTTGGACTCGGAGGAACTATACAAAAAAGAGCAGAGCAGGCTCTTTTTCCTTAAGAGACTGTATTCCTTTAATGTAGGAAGTAGCATCCTTCACATCTCTTACAACTCTGTGATAGCCGGGGCAATTTTCTACTCACTTGAAGTGATGTTACCAACCCAGCACACCACAGAGACCCACCGAATTAACAAGCTAATTAAAAGGGCAGGCACAGTTATGGGAGGCACTCTGGCCTCCTGGAGGTAGTAGCTAAGAAGAGAATTAAAACAAAACTGAGTGCCATTATGAACAATGCTGAACATACTCTCTCTGACAGACTAACACTGAAGATTTTCAACCAACAGATTATTCAACAAAAATATGTCATGAAAGGTTATGGGGCTTCTTTATACCAATAGCAATTTGTCTGCATAATTTTTATCATGCGTTTGCACTTCTGCATTCAAGCATACAGATACGAAGATTCCAGAGCCATTTGGTCCTTCAAGGATCAGCAGAGTAATTTGAAAAAAACAAGAGATCAAAATCAGGAATACACCTTTCACATGGTATTACTCAAGATCTTGATTTTCATCCACTGCTAAGGAGACCACACAATATTTGAAAAAGCCACCAAGGAAATCTGCATGCTTCATGGATAAAAAGCCAACAGTATGATGCTCCTGTTTTCCAAAGCAGCACAGAATCCTGGTGCAGAAAAAATATGTATGTATGTAAAAAATATTTTTTCAGTTGTTTGCTGAATCTTTTTTGTTTTGTTTTTATTAAATAAAAGCAAAATGACATGATATAAACAATAAAGAAACATAGAATACAAAACAACTCAAACCTCCCTTTCCTTCCCAATCTGAGCCAAAGGGTAAATAAAAAAATAAGGCAATCACTGACAGAAAAACGATTCTAGTGCTGCTTCCAGATGTGTAGTGTGCATTTCAAATCATACACAGCATGTTCTCCCTGTGTTATTGTGGCTTGCACATTTTAATCTCTAAACTATTTGATTTATTAATTGAGATGTTGCCATTTTTTACTTTAGGCAGTTCATTGCCAATATATTTTAATGACCCATAGAATTTGAAAGCTTGTCACTTATTTTTATATCTTTTAAATCATTATGGCGGTATTTTGTCAGATGATGACAGTTTGAACAAGTATCACCAAGATCTGAAGGCAATCAAGACCAAGCACAAGTATTCCAGAGTTTGATTGATTTGTTGTGATGAAAAAGTGTGCATAAACTTGCACATCTCACCAGTCATTAGCAAAAAATATTATTAGTTAGGCCAGCTAATATTTGTGTTAGAGAAGTTATGCGGTGTCCTATATGCACACATACAAGACAAATTTGGTACAGCTCCACCAGAATTTCATTCCAAAAATGCCATTGCTAACCACAGAATCACTGCTTGTAGTTTTTTTTTTTGTTGGTTTTGTTGGTTTATTTTTTACTAAACTGGTGGCACATTTCTCCATGAAATTCCAGCAGGCTTACTGTTATTGAGCTTACTTACACTACTTTCTAGCAAAGAGGTCTTATCAGTTTATACTCAATTTAGATTTATTACCTGGTTTCTCAACTCATTTTTTAATTAAAATTTAAACCCCCCTTTAAGAATTTACTATTTGAGGTGGCCATAAAACTCTGGGGAGTGGCTGCAACGGATGGGGTTCATTGGCCGAAGATTGACAGAGCAATTTCATAGGCTATTGAAACAAACTTTTCCAGTTATGCATGAGGGTTTTGTCATTTTGATACCTTAAAATAAAAATGACATACTGTATATTGTCCAATATTAAAAAAAATGCTCATGCAGGACAACTGAATATGTAAAATAATAAAAAAAGTTTTTTAAATGTAAAGTTTAAAGTTGAAATGTAATGCAAAGGCAGAAATGTAAAGAGATCTGCGAACTGAAATATTCTGAAAAAGGCAAATTGTACATAGAAAAATGCATTTTATAAATCAATAATGTCAATTTAAATAATTTATATTAAAATGCTAATGATACTCTGTGTGTTTGCTAATTTGTTTAGCTAGTTATTTATAAAATTGGATTACTGTAAATAGTGCTTATTAACTGTGAAAACAAAAGTCCACTCCATTTTGTATCCTTTTATCACCTGCTGAGAATTAGAAAGTGATGTACATACCATACTGATGAGATAATTCTGTATATTGTCATGAAATTACCTCTTGTTACAGAAATGTATTAGCACATCATACAGGTATAAACTCCCAAGGCCTATAGTTTTGTATAATGACTCGGTTATTACGCTATTATGTTTGATGAATAGTGTCCATTTTTCACTGTATTATTTCCTCTTCAAGTACAGAGGCAATTAGAAGGTAGGTTTATCATGTCAATATCTCATAAACGATAGGACACTGGAAGGTGAAATTGAAGAGAGCTGCAAAGAGAACCAAACAGTTGCAGATAACAGTTGTTAAATCTTGTAATTAGGGTGTGCCGTAATCACCATCTTTGGAAACTGTATATCTTCGATGCATACGTAATACCTAATCACCTCACAAGGTGACCAGATATTTTTGTACAGCCCTTATTTTAAGGTGACAACAGTAACATACATTACAGTTAAGCCATTTCTGACCTGTATGAAGTTATTTTTTATTATTATATTAGCCCCTGTTATCAGTGTGGGCTACTATTTTGAAATAAAGATGCTCCCTTTGTCATCTCCTGTCAAGTCTCAGCCCAAATTACTCTCCCTTTTCTATATATATATAAATAAAATATATGTGTGTATAATTTTACTATAATGAAATAAGATAAAAAATGTCATTAATGCAATTAAAGCTTCTTGTGATGCTATGCCATGCACTGAATTAAATGAAACAAGAGATTTGTACTTGATCTTCCCCTCAAATATTCATATGGCTGCTGGCAAAAATTTCAAGTTATCTACATATCAGATGCAAAACATGGCAGTTAATTGAAATATTAGTTAATTTCCCAACTTACAATTGTTGCTAGTCTAAAAAAGATGTACATCACAGCTTCATATGCAGCTAAAACATTTCATGATGCGTTTATATAATCTAAGCTTTAATGAAAGCCCAGATTTTATTTGTTAATTGTATTTGTAAAGTAAGGTTCTCTTTGTGGAAAATACTGAGAGTAATCCAGCCAGACTCTTCAACCATTTCTATATAGTGATGCTTTTGGCAAAAAATTCTCGGTGGAGCACATAGATGCCTTGAGATGTCCACAAATTTTTAGAAGGGGCAGAGCGATCCTGAGGAGCTGGCCATAAAAGGAGAACATGCGTGTGTGTGAGAGAGACAGAGACATAGATGGCCGAGAACTTAAAGAGCAGAACTTAAGAGACCTGCTCCTCTACTTAAATTCATTGACATTTGACAAGTCTCTACATATACTGTAGGTTCTGTGAGTTTCATATCCAAGGATTTTTAATATTTGGCCAGAAATTATGTATCTGGCTTATTTTAGAAGCATATATTTTTGTACTTTTTACCTCAGCCTTATTTTGTTTTCCCTATGGACACTGCTCTCAGTTCTTTTTGTATTTACCATGCTCTTGGCAATATTTCCCTGTACGCAGTTTGTACATGTTTGTTTGAGATGTCGGTTTAAAGGTTATCCTTGGCAGTGCAGATTTTGACCGATAACCCCTTATTTCGCTGTGATAAAGAATATTCATTTTTGCTCTTCTTTGTTACTGCTGTCATTTGACTCTGATTTTTGGTTCTTGTTTGGTGTTGATACTAAGTCGTGTTGACTCCCAGTTTTGAGCCGTTGTCCAATCACTGAATACGATTCTCCATGTCAGTTTTAGCTTTTTTCTTGCGAGACCATACATTCACCAAGCTGGGGAAAATGTAGATTATTGTATATATGATGCTGCCTCTGACCCTGAGTGAGAGGGGTGAAGCAGAGACACTGTGTTTCACATTGTAAAAGACTATTAGCACCATTGATGATAAAATGCCAGGCAAATAATGCCATAGAAAATCACACAAGATGAAGATCTTTAAACAAATTGTGATTCAACACAACAAGTAAAGGACAGCATTAAAAGTTATCTCAGTACTAACATCAAATAGTTAACACCATAAGTAGGAATGCAATATTTGCTAATTAAGTGAAGTGCTAAATTGAATTATACATTAATTGATGTGATTATGATGACAACTACTGCAAAACAGAGTGATGAACAAGTTCATGCTCCCTTTAATTTTGTCAAAAAAATGAAGCAATGGGTAGTTTAAAAGAACTCTAGTCTTCAAGCCACAGTAACAAAGAAAATTTCACATACTCCAAGAAGAAAAAATTGTTTAAATAAGAAACTGCATTGAGTGTATCATAAAAAACAGGAAAAACTGGTTTATGAGTAAACTGAATTTGATATAAACATTTTAAGAATACACTAAATTATTTAGGTAAGTTTAGTACTGTAGATGCCACATGGGCTGGATGGGCATCCTGGCCAGAAGAGAGGATGGTTCCTTACCGGATGGGAGGCTCCTAACAGGCAGATAAGCATCCTAGAAGGGATGGACAAACAACACACTGAAAAGGGAAGATATCACTGGGGGCTTTTTACTCACCCAGCACGCTAGATGGCAGTAGTCCCAGATATCAGTGCCCAGTAGAAGGCCAGCATGGCATGCTGGGAGATCTGGTCTGACATAGCAGCCCTGCTGGGGTCACTGCGTGCCGCAAGAGGGCACTGCAGGGAGAGAAGTTCTGTGTTATAATGGACTTTCACATGACCCAGAAGTGCTTCCATCAGGCAGTAGCCCTGGCACCGGAAGTACTCCCGGGTCCTTAATAAAAGGGATGTCACTCCCTTACCCAGGCGAGTCGGGGCTGGGAGGACATGGGGCAACACTCGGTTGGAGGAGGGCAGTGCAATGGTGGTGAGAAGTATTGTGGGAAGAGAGAAAAAGAGAATATTGTGTTTCTGTTACATTTTGTAAATTTTCTTGAGGAGTGTATGTAATAAACGCACTGTTATTTGAACCCGGAACTCAGTGTATTCGTGTTGGGGTTTGGGGCTTGCTGACACCCTGCTTTATATCACACTACTTATTTAAAGTTTGCATAACAGTGCCCACTGCTAGAGACAGGTGGCAATGCCTTGTCTGCACATAATGTGGAGACACCACTGTTTCTACATTGTAACACAATAATTACACTGCCTCATATGAATGTCTTCTGCTCATTCAGCTGCAACAGCTAATCAGTCGGTGCAAGACAGGTAACCGCATCAGGGAAAATGAGTGTGTCATTTTGTCATATTTTTCACACTTGTCTAAAGCAAACATACCTGAAGTAATGTGACACTCTAGGGCAATCTAGACAGGTCATGTTTTCTTCATTAGTAGTCTGAACTGATTATGGCTAAGAAAAAATAAAGCGTACAACAAGCAAAAGACAATGAAATGACAGGACACAGTTTGTTTACTTGATGAACTTAACCCCTGTATTGCCCTTTGTCATCAGAAAGATCATATGGCAAATAATAAATAATGGAATGACTAACATAAATCTTTTGTAACATTTATTGTAACAATTAATGTAAACACACATTTTAGAATAATGGAAATGTATTTTAAAAAAAGAAGACATACAACCGCAAGCATAAAGACTTCTGCGGCAGATGGAAAGACAGGGCAACCTCTGACCAGGCCTCATCAACACAAAGACACAGGCCCTAGCTAACATCAGAGAATCACACAGCTGAGAACCAAAGTATATGAGAGAAAACGAAAAAGATATAAACGGCTGTGCCACTTAGTACTTACTCTGAATACCTTTTTTTCTTTTGGCTATTATATATCCTTTTGGAAAGTATCTTTAAACATTTGACTGTGCCTTCAGAGCATTGTTGAATTGTGTGTTAAAAAGTAGAGTTTAATTCTGAACACTTAATAACATGAAAGTTAATTGACATTTGTGCTGTCTTCTGTCATTACTCCATTCTGGGTACTGTGGGAGGGTCTGCAGTGATTTGGACCACAACGTTTTTTCTTTAGGAGTGCTTACAAGGTTTAGAGGTGTCCTGGTCAAGTGAAGGCCAGAAACTTAACATGTTATCAATGGTCAGTGGGCTGAAAGCTCTTACAAAAGACAACAAGGAGAGGCTGTTTCTTAATTATATATGAAATATCATATTTCATCATATGAAAAATATATATCAAAATCAAAATAATATTTTTTACATGAGACTGCAATATCTTTCCTAACTTTCCTAATTCCCCAAATGATATTTTCATGCTAGTTTTAATGCTCAGTTATTCTTATGTAAAACATCATTGTGCTCTTTTTGCGATACTTCAGAATCCTTTCTTTTGAAATGTTTTTTGGGATTTTTGTCTGTGGGTTGCATTAATTTTTGGATTATAAATTTTAGATTACACTTACATTTATTCTATTTTTGTTCTTGTTTTTGCAAAAACTGTTAATGCATTTCTGCCTGTTTTAAGCTGTTTTTGCTTTTCCTACTCAGACTTCAGTCTCTCGTTCCACCTACTGCATACTGCTGCTTGTGTAAGAACTTGAACTACATATGATCAAGAATGTTTTTTGACAGACTGACCCACAACCTCTTGATTCTGTGACTTAACTCTGTGATGGGAATAATGACTAAAATATCAAGAAGTGGGACGTGATTTCCAGAATTTGTTTCTTAAAGCATCACAATTAGATACAGTATCTACACGTACAGATCAGTGTCTAAATTCCTGATGCTGAATGAGTGTAAGAAGTTTACTGGCATAGGAATTATGAAACAGCAATCAAGATAGAACATTTGCATGTACCTGTTGCTTAGTGAAAGTTTTGAGCACAGTGTAGCAGGGATCAACATGGAGCTGTCAGAAATGTGTTTCCCACTGACTCTTAAAAGAAAGATCTTAAAAAAAACCTATGTTGCTCATTACAACATTTGTTTCCTGGGACATTCTGTTTGTCCTACTGACCACATGAGGAGCATTTAAATGTACCAGAGATGAAAGTAGAGGTCGCTTCTTTAACCTGCTTCTAAAAGATATCAGTCTGCTTTGCTTTCCAGTGTTGTATTGCCTGTCTCATTAGTGAGGTTTTTGCTCATAAAATTAAGCATTGCTTGCTGAATGATGCAGTGCAATAGTGGCTTCTTGGCTATGGTCTCCAGGCTAGTGAGGCCGATCTGGGTCTTTTGTAATATAAGCCTTGAGGGTGTCTTTGCCTTACTTCTTTTAGCTCAACTCAGCTGGAAATAGAGGACTTTCCTGATGAGATTTGAGTCAGCCATTCTGATGCAGTGGCCCACTGAGCAGATTTAGGTTCATGTTCCAATGCTGGCTGTCCTTTCCATGGTGATAATGCTAGAATTGGTAGGGAAATCCAATTTCTACCCCCTTGTCATGGAGAATCTCCCAGACAGAGCGCTGATTGAATCTATCAAGCAATCTTCTTCTTCTTCTTTCGGGTGCTCCCATTAGGGGTTGCCACAGTGGATGATATTTTTCCATCTAGTCCTGTCCTCTGCATCTTGCTCTGTCACACCCATCACCTGCATGTCCTCTCTCACCACATCCATAAACCTTCTCTTAGGCCTTCCTCTTTTCCTTTTCCCTGGCAGCTCTATCCTTAGCATCCTTCTCCCAATATACTCATCATCTATCCTCTGCACATGTCCAAACCAACGCAATCTCGACTCTCTGACTTTATCTCCCAACCTTCCTGCCTGAGCTGACCCTCTAATGTACTCATTTCTAATCCTGTCCATCCTATCAAGCAATACCAGGTATAAAAACAAGTCCTGGAATCCAGCAACAATGTAAACAGCATTATTAACTTATTTGGTTGATGCCTTTATCCAAGGTGACACACAACAATTGAGACACAATTAGTTAGTTTTCCTTGTATTTCCCAGCAAATTAACAGTTCTTGTAAAAAAAAATAACAATTATGTACATTGCTTCTGGCAAAGAACATTTTGGTAAATACTTTGAAAAACTAAGATATAAAAATGTGGAATAGAGGAAAAGACCATAAGATTAAGAAGGTGTGTGGGGAAAATATAAAAACAAAACATCTATTCAAACAAGAACAGATGCTCTTACAAGCCAACACATGTAGCTACTTTCACAGTACTGACAGGAAGACACACATATTTGTCCCACTAGGCCCATTAACAACACAGAGAACAAAAAAATACAGATATTAACAGAAGACATTTGAAGCTCTTACATTTTTTTCTTTACTTACACTCAAAAATCAGCATCAAAAAAATCTTGTGTGATGTGTATGCTGTAATTTACAAAAGAAACATAAAAACACCATTGATGTAGTTTAACCTAACCCTAACATAAAGAATTAATTTTCTAAACCCTGTATTAACTGATGATCAGCAGCTAAGCTTCTTCAGACAAACAAAAGCTCAGCCCCTTTAAGTGGTATTTGGAAAACTCCGAAGAGGCCAAAAGAGTATTAATGTTTTCAGCAGTTGAGAGCAGCTCATTTCTTGTTATTTACACCATATCTGCTTCGTGATTTCACTCTTTAACCTATTTACTTTAACTAGCACTATTGAAATCACAACTTTAGCATATTCCTTAGACTATGCAATACAATCTACTATACCAAAGGTGGGAGAACTACAGCCCTCGGCCCGCACACAAATTTAAAACCTTCATGATTTTGTTAACAATAATGACAGCAATGTTAATTTAAGTTACCCACGGACAAGTTTAAAACTTTCCTGATTTTATTAACAAAAATGAAAAATTAAATACATAAATAGTGCATGTTTTGGAACATGTGAACAAATGAGCAAGCTTGTTTATAATGTTACATGGGTACAAGCAGAAGCTTGTGTTTATGGAAGTGGACTTTGTACTGCATGTAATCGTACGCGTACACTGACCAGTGTTGTGTATGAACTAGTTCAAAAGAGCGCGTTCATTAAACAAGCTCATTTTTCTAAGAACGGTGAACTTAACATAACATATTTGCAAGTGAAGAACTTGAACGCGAGCTAGTTCAGTTTTATGTGACATTCTGGATCCGGTTTTGGTCTAGATTAAACGTTTTGCCTTTCCCTGTAATGTAGGGGTGGAGCTGAATCCGAATATGGTATTTGGATAAGCACAAATAGTGGATTTTTACGAATATTTATTTCGTATACATTTTTTGCCATTTATTTGTATTCTGAAAAAATAACGTAAAATCAAACATGGTGAAGCTCCACTTTTGCTTTTAGGAAAACATCGTACTTCGTGAGGCCACTTTATACTTTTCCCCGTTGGACATGCAATATGTGACGTGAATTTTGACCAACAGCATAATAGGTTAGTTCACCTACACGCTGATTCCACAGTCACCATATATGTCACACAGTTGGAAATAGAGGACAATTTATATATATACTTGCATCTATTTAATTTCTTTTTTGACTGGGAGGATATTAGCATATATGGTTTATACGTATTTGTTGCTGGGTATAACTCAATAAAATGTATCTAAACAAAAAAGTCTTCATAATTATTGTATTTTATACAAGAACACTGTAATAGCCTAATATAAGACATGCAAAATTAAACTGAAAAAAGTAAACTTATGGGTCATTTATTCTCACTCCTTAAAAAATACAAAATGAACTAGCTCAAAATTGAAATGGTGAACATTGAATGTGAATTTATTCATTTTAATCTGTGTGAACTGAACTTTGAGCTAGTTCTTGTGAGGTTTGAACTTGCACAACACTGACATTGACATTTTGATCGTACGTAGTTAGAAGGCCGGTTGCTATTTAAGCACGCATGTGTTTGGATTGCTCAGATTAATTCCCTAATCCTAACCCTCCAAATGCTGTATTATATTTCAAATTTTGTTATCAATAACAATAAGTGCTATTGTGAAAAAACGTAAAATCAAAGATGAATGCTGTGTTTTTAACAAGGAATTTTCTCAAATACTGAAAGTAAAGCACTGTGCCTAATATGCCATGAAAGTCTTGCTGTTTTTAATACGTTCAGTTTGAAGAGACATTTTCAAACTATGCACAGAAAGTTTGGAGGTAATTTATCAGAAAGTGAATTACAGGAAAAAGCTAATTTTATTTGCTGCTTGTTTAATGTACGATAGTCATTTAGTTATATGACTAATAAATGTATTGTTATGTGAAAATAACATTCATTATTTAGTAAATTTAGATTTTTGTCACATGCGGCCCGCTAAAGACCTTATAGATGACCATGTGGCCCTCAGAGAGAAAAGTTTGCCTACCTCTGTACTATACAATATTATAATAAACTTGATTTTATGTACTTTACATATCAGTGTTTCTTAAGTTTGGTACAGCAGATATTTTGTGATTACAAGTTAGTGAGTTTGTGTATTTTTCAAACCCGTTAATTCTACTGCATGGTACTGTATTCTATTCAAGCTGCATCAGGTATAAAAATTCATTACACTTACAAGTGATGCACACGCAGGCTTAGCAATTCAACCCAGGCCCATTTATTGTTCCCAGTTAACACAGCATGCATGTCTTGGGGATATGAGCCGAAAATTCACAGTACAATACAAATCTGTACACATTTTGTTTGAACCATGATCGGGCATAGATTTGAAAGAAGTAGGGATAACACTGTTCCTTTCTATCAATCTGTTGGCTAACATGTTCATCATTTTTGTAGTTAGTTGGAAAATTCTGCATTTAAAAGATGTTTTTCTTACACAGTATTTAATTTGAAAAGTATGTGATTCCATCCCAAGTCGAGGGTTGGTGCTGTCTCCTCTTCTTGTGCTTCATACTCAAACACACAGATACATGGCAAGAAGAACACAAATACCATTTCCAATTCTACCAACTTGGACCAGTCTGTTCCTCCGGGGCTAATATAAATAGGATGTCACCAACCACAGCTCAATGTCTGAAAAAACCTCATCTGGTAAAAATATAATACTGTAGCACTTGCTGCAGTAGCGTAGTGTGGGTGTCAGCCGCCCGGGGTGGAGGAAAATTCCGCCTCCCCCTTATTTAGGTATGGTTCAAATTTTTGCAAGATATTATTATTATTTATTGTGAAATTTTGCAGCCCCCTAAAAGTGCCGCCCGGGGCGGGCCGCCCCTGCCGCCCCCACTACGCTACTCCACTGACTTGCTGATATTTTTGTTGTAATTGACTTTGCCATTTTTTCCACCAATTTTACAGGGTTCACCATTGGTGCCCCAACTCATTACATTTGTCTTGCCTTTTATATTATGAACATTGTAAATAATGAATAAGCACAATCATTAACAATTAGCAGGCCTACACATAAGCAGTCCTTTCTTTTTTTCAACGTGTTTTTTTATTCTTAGAAATTTAGCATCTTTAAAAAGTATCCATCTATTCATCGTTCAGCAATAAACCTTGAACACGCAATGCTTACCGTTCTTATACACATTTTCACACTTGTCTTTAGTCATACTGGAGCTCACTGTCCCTATCCCAGTTGCACCAGATGCAAGGCAGGAACCATACTCACTCAACCATTCATCCATTTCTAACACACTTTGTCCAGTTCACAGGGTACATTCACTCACAACACACCAGCCACGTTTCAGTTGCTTGACAATCTAAGCTGAACAGCTTTGACAAACCAACAAGAACACAGAGAGAACATTAAAGACAGTAAGTGAATCAAGTTTTGCCTTATTTAAATTTAAACTAAAACCAAACAAAATAAAGAGAAATAATGTATGTCTAAATGTCTAAAACAAACATATTTTAGGTTCCTTAAAAAGTGAAGGCCACAGCTTTAGATTTCTGAGACAATTTAATTATCAACTTGATGAATCAATTTCAAATCAGCATTTATGCACAATGCAATAAAAACAACTTCAATGCAAAATTCTTTAATTTAGCTTAAAGAGAAAATACATTAACCACTTATACACAAGCCATATTTCAAAGTTGTTTGCGTATGTTGTAATAAACCCACAACTCAATCAAAAGCAATAATGGTATTTTTACATACCCAAGGGTGTCTTCTTTCAAATAAATCATATATTTCCATGTTGTCTGCTGTGCTTCATTAGTAAAATATGTGGTTTGCACACATATATGCTGAGGCCATCAACATGTGACTGCTGAGTGAACCTTCTTTTAGCAAAGATCCCACCTATACTGCGTCACATACTGTGAAAGACACATTTCCAATGGATAGCTGAGTTTCAGATATTTTCAGTTATGTATAGTTGTCAGTGACAGGTCACTTGTACTATTGTACGTGTCACAGCTGGACATAAGACAGGATATATATTACGTATGCAATGGCTAATCTTTATGAATCTTTAAGCACAAGCTTCTGTTACAGTGCATGTGGATTGTTTGGTTGATGTGCAGTAACACTTGAAGTTTGTATTAGAAAAATGTCTTCTTTCAAACAACATATGGTTGAGGAAGTCCTAGAAAAGTCAAAGAGAATTGTAATAATACAGAATATGAAGACCTTGAGTCACAGTGTTGACTTTTTTGAGAATGACATATTTGCTGTAGGACTTGATGCTGTGCTTGATTTGTAAGTACTGCTTAAAATAATTTTGAAGCTTTGCAATGAGCAGTTTTAGATTTCAAACGTTTTGGGGTCATGGGTCATGGGACGCTGTCTGCTGCGTGTTTTTCTAGGTTTCTCAGCAAAGCTCTTCCAGTTTCAACTTCTTTATGTATCCATTCGAAGTTTCACGTGAAGAGCCCTTTAATTGAATGTCACTGGCTGTCCAAACTTTCATGGGGGTGTTATGAAGATATCTGTGCCCCGTGAAGATTTCCAAGGGAGCCTTCATAACAGGGGACCACTCAGCAATCAAATGTATTTGTATTGCGCCACACCACGCTGCTGCTCAAAGTTTCATGTGGGAAACCTACCCAGCCACCCCAATAAAATGTCACTATATCATGTCACTTGCATTGCTGTGTTGCGAGCATATGAGGGAAAAAAAGCTGTTTCAGCTAGTGTTTTGTTCAGAATACAATTCCCTGACTCTCCCACCACTGAAGGAACATACAACATTGTATGACATATTTTATTTAGTTTCTGATCGTACTCACTTCACATAAAACCACATCAAGGGCAGAAACAAGCACAATTACTAAATAAAATCAAAGAGTGGTGTTTTGGTGGAGGTTGAAGCGAGAACTTCAATGAACCGAGTGGTTTATACTGTTAACAAGTTTTGTGTGCTCACATCACAGCGTTGGCTATCTGAGACACCAAGATGGATGAGAAACAGGTTTTAGGTGTAAGTCTCTGTATAACTACCCTCTGTGCCCAGGGTTGGTAGGAAAGGAATTGCCCCCCCCCCCCCCAATTAACCCAGAACTGGAAGAAACTGGTAAAGGTTTGGATGAGTAAACAATTATATGTACACAGTAACAACCTGTTTACTTGTTTCAGAGTGATATACAGTATACTGTGCATGTATTTGTATATATATATATATATATATATATATATATATATATATATATATATATATATATATATATTGTAAGATAAGGTGCTATATTGCGCCCAGCCTGACACAGATTGACACTGAGGCATGTGTAAAACAAATAAACTGTTTATTTTTCTTCAGCTGGAAGGCACGTCTTCCCTGTAATCCCTCCAGCCACAACACAGTCCCAAGCACAGTCCACAAGTAACACCAAGCATTCTTCTTCTCCTCTCTTCCACCACCACTCCTCCTCAGCAAGCTTTGTCCACTTCCACCCAACTCTGGCTGCTGAGTGGTGGTCGCTGGCTCCCTTTTATTGGGTACCCGGAAGTGCTCCAGGTGGTTGATTGCTGACATCCAGCTGCACTTCTGGGTATGGCAAAACTAGTTCCCAAAAGGGGCCAGCAGCTCCTGTTGCAGCACCCCCTGGCGGCACCTGCAGAACCCCACAGAGCTGCACAGAACTCTAACCCCCATAAAGCCCTGGGGGAGTCCGAGGCACCGCTGCAACCCAGGAAGGCTGCCTTCTAGCGTCCAGGGGGAGATACTGGGTTTCCCACCCTGGTCCCCCTGGCAGGTGTGGTGAAGGGGTGTCCCGGCCAGGCATGGGCCCCAGCCATCCGTCACAAAATATATATATATATATATATATATATATATATATATATATATATATATATATATATATATATATATCCATCCATCCATCCATCTATCCTCTTCCGCTTATCCGAGATCGGGTCGCAGGGACAGCAGCTTGAGCAGAGATGCCAAGATTTCCTTCTCCCCGGCCACTACTTCTAGCTCTTCCGGGGGAATCCCAAGGCGTTCCCAGGCCATCCGAGAGACACAGTCCATCCAGCGTGTCCTGGGTCTTCCCCTGGGCCTCCTCCCAGTTAGATGTGCCTGGAACACCTCACCAGGGAGGTGTCCAGGAGGCATCCTGACCAGATGCCCGAGCCACCTCATCTGACTCCTGACAATGCGGATATATATATATAATTTTTTTTTTGACAGATTGTGTAGTTGTAAGAGACTAAATGTTTTTAGAAGGGGACACAATATTTCCAAATAACGGGACACCTTGTGCCAAACACCATACCTTTGCAATGCTATGGAATATGACATCTAAACTTGGCACACTGATAGTTGACAGACTGAGGCACAAAGAAAAATGTATTCCATAGATGTGCATCATAAAATGTCTTGGTTATGTACTGCAAAATCCATTTTTTTGAGGGAAGTCCCTAAAGCGGTGACTGTTTGTGTGTGTGTGTGTGTTTTATTTAGTTGATATTGGTGTAAACAATTTTTTAAATAATATAAATAGCTTTTTTTTAAAAATGTGGAGTGTTGCACTCACTACCATTCAGGCCTTTTGCAGCTCCCTTATTTCATGAGCAGAATAATAGCCATTTATTTTTGGGTGTGTCATTTAGGTACAATGATGCCAAAAAGCCCTTAGTGCATAAGGGGTTTTCTGAAAATGATTATATTACATCCCACATGATTTTTGTTATATCAAATAAAATTTCTGCTTCCTATTGTTCATGGAGCTAGATAGGTACAGCAAACAGTAATATTTAATTAATCTGAACTACTGTGGATGTCCATGGAATTTGGCATCTGGCCCCATTCCTTAGTTATAGATTGAAAATCAAAATGTAATCTATTTTTTCAAATTACTCCTGCGAACCTACTTACACAGGTTCACTAAATAGATTGATGCATATTATTGTTATTTAAATTAAAATAATATTTTATATATTCACCCACTTTTGCTGTACCATTTAAAAACTGGACCCTAATAAGCAATTTATATACAGTATGTATAAGTAGATTTGTACATTACACATGCCAATTTATAAATGAAAGAAAATGTCTATTTTTTGTAATAGGTAGAAATTATAATATTAATGTTCATAATTTTAGCCAAAGATGCCAGCAGCTTCTTGAACATAAATAATGAGTACTGTGACAGATAGGGGGCGATGTCGTCCCCTTGAACCCTCAGACACCACATCAGACACCAGATAAAAGTCCAAAGATTAATATTTATTATAGTAATAAAGTGCACAAAGCACCCTCCACTCCACAATACTCAATAAACAATACAATTCCCAATAATCCAATACACTATCCTCCACTCCCAGCAGCTCAGTCACCCTTCCTCCCAACTCAGCTCACTGCTGGGATCTCCCAGAGTCCTTTTATAGTCCCTGACCCGGAAGTGCTTCCGATCCCCCCAGTCCATGTGATTCGTATCACTTCCGGTTCAGATTAAAACTCTTCTTTTCTTCAGCCCAGAAGTATATTATTTCTTCCATTCCCGTGACTTGGAAATACTTCCGGGCTATACGGAAAGTACAAGTCCCTGGGCCTCCCTGCAGCATTCCCTGGCAGCCCCCACGGTATCCAGCAGGGCTGTGATGAAAGACTCCAAGTTCCATGATGCCCTGCTGGAATTTGGGGACCCTCCATGTTGCAGGGATGGCTCCATCTGGCGGCTTGGGGGTATTGGCCAGGATAAACTGTCGGCCATCCCTCACAGTACATATAGGAGATGCAGACATGTGAACTCTGTAGTTTATTTTAGTTAGAAGAATGAATGCTGTATTTATATTCATAATTGTAACATGGACAATCAAAAAGTATTGATACATAGCACTGTGAAGGATTACACCTAAATTTAAAATATCATGTATTGGAGTTAAAATCACAAGATATCTATATATCTTTTAAAATACACGATTTCTATGTGTGCAGGTGTTGTTTTCTGACCTGCCAGTTTTCAAATCTAATTCAGTATTCAGTTAAAATAATACCAATCGTATAGTACTTCAAGCGTATATAAAACAATAATGCTGATATTAAGCAAATGGCCTATTATTTCTGAACCACTCTTCATTGTTTTCCAAGTCCCCACATTCCCATATTCTAAAAATATGTCAGTTTATTTGGTGACTCTGTGTGCTGGGTAGGAGTGAGTGTTTGGGCTTGTGTATGAATGAGCTCTAAAACAGGCTGCCAAATAAAGAATATAACTAACATTGCGACAATCTGCTATAAATAAAAATACACAATCAATGACACTCTATGGTGTCCCTCTATGGTGACACTCTCCCTCTCTCACATGCGTTTGGTATTAAGCATTTATATGTGAAAATGTAGTCACTTTAATATTCATCCATTTATTTTTTATTATACGTACTTTGGGGGCTACATTGGGTCAAAACCAATCCTGGCAGCACAGTATGCAATGCAGGAACCAAACGCTAAACAGGATGGCAGTCTGTTACATGGCATGTTCCTTCTCCCTCATACAGGAGAGATTTAGGGGTGCCACTCTAACTTGCAATTCTTTAAGATGTGGACATGATGAACATGCAGACTCCGCCTGGACACAAACAGGATGGGCTCAGCAGGAAGTAACTCCCACAACTTTGTTTTTGGAATTTTAATGTTCATAACAAAAAAGCCTGGATAGAAAGGTGATGTGTAAACAGTCTGTCAAAATAAATGCAGTATTCAACTGAACATATATCAATTTCCATATATATTATTAATTCACTCTTTCTATTGTGAGGTCAAGAGGAGATAAAACTTTCCCTATCACTGGCAGTATATAACTAGATATAATTGCAGTCCTTCACATGGCATATTTACTTAGCATTTTATTGATTTTATTAAAATCAAATAACATTCCATAAAAGCAAGTCAAGTTTAACAAAACTAGTTTCGAAACAAATCAACCCCCACCCATGAGAAAGAGAGCTAAGTTACCATAATATCAATGTAGATACAGTATAAGAACCACCCAAAGAGGCCCAGTCTTAGGTCCCTGTAGTGAGGAAGTAGCAGCACTAACCACAACTCTGCTGTGCCAATTGAATGCAATATTTTTACCTGTAAAAACTGAGGTTTGTCTTTTGAGCTTATCTGAGATAAGCTCTACCACTCCAGGACATAAGGGGGCACACTCGCTGATGGCAACATCTCCCTGTTCTCCCACAGCACTGAGAAACTGCTCATGGAGGGAAACTGACTCTGCCCCTTGTGGTCCCTCTGTTATTAAAGCGAGACCTGTTCTGGGGAGAGCAGACTGATGACTGGAGCTCCTACCTGAACTTGAGAAAACACTGTAAAATCCACATGCTTATTTCTTTAGTTAACCATCTTTTTGTTTTGCTTTATTTGATGCACTGTCAAGCACCTGTTTCAGCTCAAAGACTTTGTAAATATTAAAAGGAGTCTTGGACTCTTCTTCCGAGACCAGTGTATTCCCTTGGTCAGTGACACTATACAGGTTACCATTTCCACAGGAATTCTCATTTCTGTATAGTACCTTAATCATCCTGCTTTTTCAGCCTAGTTGTAGGATTTCACAGCAAACAAATGATTTCTGCATTCAAAATATCTGCATTGTCAATATTTCACTTTTACAATATATTTGCACCTATCTCCATTGTTTTCTGATATTACAAATCACAGGACTATGTGAGTCACATTGTGACTGGTCACTTGTTTATGCATTCAGATAAATTGCAATATCAAATATGTCAATGCATGAATGACAGTGTACCCTTCTTGTGAGCTGTAATCAAACTGTCATTCTTGCCTGTGACTCATCTTTGCAAAATAGGCTATTTACTGTTTTATAAATTCATGCTAACGATTAGGAGATTAAAACAGTTATATAGAGAAAATGTTACAAATATCCATCCATCCATCCATTATCCAACCCACTATATCCTAACTACAGGGTCACTGGGGTCTGCTGGAGCGCGCCCACCACAGATATTACAAATAATTCACTTAAAAAATGAAAATCCTCCCTCCATCCATGCAAACACTGTATCCATATCAGAGTTCCAAGATTTAAAGCCTATCCCAGCAAGACTAGATGTGAGGTAGAAGCCTGCCTTGCACAGGGTGCCTCTCCTTCACAGAGCACATTTACATACTTGTGAGTGCAGTTATACACCTTCATGCTGGGACATTGTATAGTCATTAATCAACCTATCACGTATGTCTTTAAGATGGTGGTGTATGAGAAGCATGTGAACAAGGCAAGAAAGTGCAAACTCCCCACAGATGGTGACTAGGTCCCAGATCTCTGGAGCCATTGGCCAGCAACAGTTACCACTATTCAGAACGGTCAAATTTACACAGTCAGACACTTTGAAATAAGAAAGAATAAAATGAAGTCAAATTAGAAATTATTTTAGCTTCAGGAATGTTGGTGGATCTGTGTGTATTCTGGTTGCTATGTCTCTGATGTATACCATTTGGTATGGGATTCATAAAAGCAGTGCTAATGCTACTACCATTATTTGGAATGACTAATGCAATCCATTTTATTACAGCAGATGTTTGTGGTGTGCCACATGTTGGAATGACAAATGCAATTAATTTTATTGCTATATGACGAGCAAAATACATTCCAATATGGTGCACTGCAAACAGTAATGCTGAGGTCAACATTGATAACCTAGATTTCAGCCTGTCCTACACAGGTAGCACAGCAAATCTATATATATAAAAGCCAAATACCACTGACTTACTCATCACGAAATCTCCCGAACCATGAGGACTTGGGACTTGAAATTTGGAATGTAGGTTACCCTTGGCCAATAGGTGCTCGCTAAGAAAAGCTTTTAAAAATTTCGTGGTGCAAGTGCGAAATTTCTTATAGTTTTTTACACCTGTTTGTATGTCTGTCCGCTTTTCACGAGAGAACTGCTTAATGGGTTTAGATTGGGTTTTTTGATACAATTTGCTTGAACATTCTGTTGATTTTGCGACTTTCTCATTGCACTAAGTATCATAGTTTGCTTGCGGTACCAATTTATTAGTACGTATCCAAGAGAGACTCATCGGCCTGCGGGAAGGGAGGTGGGGCCCTCCTCACTCACGCGTCTGCCTCGGGGAGTAACCTTAACTCCACTTAGTTAGTGAACGAGAGAACTACTTAACGGATTTAGATCTTTTTTTTTCTATAATTTGCTTGAACGTTCCGGATGATTTGGTGACTTCTCTCATTGCACTAAGAATCATAGTTCGCTTGCAGGAGCGATATATTCGCGCTAATCAGAGACAGAGGCTGCGGGCCAAGGGGAGGGGGAAGAGTGACGTCTGGAGTAGAGAGCTGGGCCGGGCCCTCCTCACTGTCCTGTTTCACTACTCCGAGGGCGAAGCCGTGGGGGATAGCTAATATAAAATAAAGGGGTATCATAAGGGAAGGTTCTTTTTCCTTTTCATTTAGGATGTTGAAATAACTTCCTATTGTTCCATCTTTGTTTAATTACTTTGCTCCTAATAAAAATTTCATTACAAAAAAATAAAATATATTAAGACACCATTAAAGGTTATTGTGATGAACTCCAGGAGAGTAACATACAGTATGTTCAAAAATTAGTTTAAAGAACCTCAAAGTGGCAAAAACATTGTATAAAAGACAGGCAAGAAAAAAAAATGAAAGCCAAAAAACCAGAACAAGCAAGCAAACCAGAGAAGCTGACAGAAATACGTTTCAAACCAGAGTATCCTAGTGCTCATTTAGGATTATCTCCTCTAACTAGCACATTGACAAAGTATTTCTTTTTATTTTGAACTAGTAATAATGAACCTTCAGCTCCTTGAAGTTGAGGAGTATGCACTTCTCATGAAATATAGCAGCCCAGGTCACTCCATTCGAGGTTGCTGCAGTGTCTTTTACTACCATCCATTATCACCACTGGTCTTTTCCTGATATACATGTCATGTTTTTAACAGACCCGAAGCCCAATAATGTGGTGGAGGAAGGCCTTCCCTCCAATTCTTTGGTTGTGTGTTATTTTCTGTTGCAGTGCTTGTCCTGTTAGCAGCCAGCACTTTTGAGCTATTAACTGTCAGCCATGGCGCGTACCTGCATTGCTGCTTGATATGAGGCATGTGGCAGCGTTGCTCCTTGCCTTTAAAAGAATGTAAGCATGGTGTGCATTCATGTTGCTGTTTGCCATGAAGTAGCCAGCCGCATCCCTGCCAGCTGTAAGAATATGCCTAATTTTGTGGCTGAGGTGGTCCGCACATGCCACTCGTGGGATATATTACTATATTACTGCATAAACTGAGACCAAGATCAAGGTTCAAAGTCCAGGGGTGTGCAAGTTTTTGCATGACAGAAAGGCTACTGTTGTGATGTGAGATTTTACATATAACTTGATAAATGTTTTGTATGTCTTTAATTTGATTTTCAGGGAAAGCAATGTAATTTAGTGTTACTTTGGTGAGAGGCATTCGTGTTTGCCCCCTACTTTTACAACTGAGCCTCTTTGAATTTTACGACAGGATTTGGGGGAAGATGTGCCTTAAACCGGTTTGGTTAGTGTTTCTTTGCTTAATTCATTTCTACCCCCGCAAGAAAGACTTAAAGACATATGGTCTTGGGGGTGGTAGGTTTTAAGATGTTGTATTCCCCCATTGGTCTGAGGTATGGCTGCTTGGAATTGGCTTGTCTCAGAAGCCTTTAAGTACTATGACGACCTATTGGCTGTAGGGGTTGGACAGAAAATCTATATATGTACTTGTTTAACCTCACACTCTCTCTCTTACCAACCAACATATGATGAAAGAAGCATCTCTCTTGCTAACCTGTGATGATGTAGAAGTATCTCTTCTCTTACTAACCAACATCTGAAAGAAGCATCTCTCTTGCTAACCTGTGATGAAGACAATACAATGAAGAGCACAGCTCAGCAGCCATTTTGAACAGACATGTGGCTGAAAGCTGAGCACCAATGATGCCTTAACTAGAGACATTTAAGTAACTAGAAGACTGTGTGCCGCCTGAACTACATATTACCATTTAATCAGGTTGTATGGTTGCCAATATTCAAATATACTTTGCATTTTGTTATTATTTATGAATATTATCAATAATACATTGTTTAAACTGTAACTTAACTTTTGCTTGTCTTTTTACTACATCTAATTGCCTAAGGTAATAGATATAGAAAGGAAGGTGGGGATAAGTTATATACAATAATACCTTATAAACAGTGGTAAGTCTGTGAGATTAGGCATTCTAAGGCTACATATTAATAATACAATAGGGGAAAGTAGAGCAATATATATTACTCTACCAAGACAAAACAATTGGCGTAGTCCGGCAGGATTTTGCGGTAACCATTGTTTTGCACCTTGTTAGACAAAACAGCAACCCTTGCCATTTTATATATAAATTGTTCAAACACTAGGATATTGACTACTGCCACTGTTATTTATACTCAGAGCATGATAATGTCATACATCTGGGTGACTTCCTGGTCACATCATGGTCAATGGGTGCTGTTGCCACAAACAAAATGGCTGCAGTCACCCAAAACACCAGAGAATGGAAGCAAAAACCGTTCCAAAATGACACTTCAGTGATATCACTGGCATAATGATAAAATTAATAAATAATGCAAAAAAGTGTATAAAAATCTAAAATTTGCATGAATTAGCTTATATTAAGCTATAACACTGAATTAATGCAGGCGAAAGAGGTGTAAATAACAATATTAAAATAATAAACACCTCAACAGGAGGTAACTGTTTACATTGCACCAGGGCTATCCCAGAGTTCTCTCAAGGGCCGTGTACAACCCCATAAACCGCTGGAGATGCCAGATATTACTACGTTCTTCTTCTAGCTGGTGTATCTTCAACCCTGAGCTCAAAAACACATGCAGCCAGAATAGTAAATACACATTGAGAGGACAGTAATACCATATAACACCATCCCAAGTGTCCTTTCTGTTGCATAGTGGCTAGGGGTTGTCTTGAGGATAACATGGCCATCTCACCTAAACTCCCAGTTCTATTTACAGTATGCTTGGCCTGAGGCATGCAAACACAGAATATATATTTTAGAGTTATCGTCTATTAAGAACTCTCTCTTTCCTGTCCTGATCTATGTCTCTCATAGCCTGATAGAGCATTTTCCTCTTTCCTCCATGAAATCACCAAAAAAAGGCATGCTTACAAGCATATGGGGTTAAATGTCATTGATTAAGTATCAGAAGAAAAAGAGAAAGTAAAATAAAACTTAGCTTGGCACTTGTATGTCTTCTGAATAAATTACCTGTAAGTGCAGCCAGTATGACAGCGTTGAGCCTTTAGCCCACAATGCAGAATTTACAACTACAGGCCTAGTTGTAAATTCTGCCATCGTACCCACCTTGCCATCATACCCACCTTGTAGAAGTAGAATGAAAATGTCTGGTGCTGTAAAATTCTATGGAAGAAAAATGACCGAGGTTCTGCCTTCATAAATACATCAAAAACGTTCATTAAAGACAGAATATTGCTTCAAAAAGCATTCTACTCCAGATCGTTGTGATGCATCATATAATCTGACACTGTGCAGAAAACAGCAAGAAGACTTGTAAAAGTTAAATACTAAGCAGCCCTTGAATTGGGAAACTGCTAGATGGGAAATAACGTTGATTGAGTCCCAGTTTGCTGGGCAGCAGTCCCACTGTGCAAGTATGTTGTGCATTAACAAAGCATGAAATTAAAATTTGTAACACTGCTGCGCCTAGTGTCCTCTCCCAAAACAGCTCGTAGCAATATTATATGGCGGTCATAAATCCAGCAACATGACTTCACGCAATGAATAAAGAGTTAGTTTGTATGTTGTGAATGATATTAATCACAGTCAGGTGTTGAGTGAAAGTCTTATTTCTCACAAGGAGATGAATGAGAAACAAAGCTGATTCAAAGCATTCCAGGAATAATCAAATGCAGCAGCACATTTCCAGAATACCTACGGCATTCCAGGATATCATTCCAATAAGAGACTGCATCGTTTTTTGCTTTTTTCAAAACTTAGTAGAATGATGAGGAAAGATTAGATGGAATATTGCAGATACATGTGAATAGAATCTAAAGTATTTTAATATCTTTGTGGTTTATACTGCCTGAAGCTTTCCACAATGTAATTGTCTGGGATCTTCATTCTATAACTTAGCATCTATTTTTCCCTTACATTTTATACTGTGCCATTTACTTCTACAAATATGCAAATGTACTCTTGTTCAAAAAGGTGAAAAAATAGGATCAAATAGAAAATGCTAAACATGTTTCTTGTTATGGTGGATCACACACATCACTTTGTGTTCAGGCAGTTAGGATCAAGGAGGGAATAAAGAGTTTCTTCTTGTACGCAAGCCAACTTACATAAATGATGGTATATTTTGTGATGCAAAAACCTTATCAAGCATTGTTTTCATCTACAACTGTATCCAGGCCATGGGCCACAATGTCATTCTACTGAACCAGAAGCCACTAATCCAGGGATATCGAACTCTGATCCTGGAGCACCACAGTGGCTGCAGGTTTTTATTATAACCATCTTCTTAATTAATGACCATTTTTGGCTACTAATTAACTTAGTTTTAATTATCTTGACTCTGGCCCCTTAGTTGTTTCTTTTTCCTTAATTAGCAGCCAAACAACAATGAGACACACAACAAGCTGCTGCATGACCATCACACAATATGTGAAAATAAACAAAGATAAATAAAGAAAGGTCTCACTAAGGTTGATCTCCAAGGTCACCAAAACATTTTGACAGTGTGCTTAGAAAAAACAGAAAAATCAACAGTTTTTGAAATGTCTGCTGTAGCTGAATGAGAGCAGCAACAAGCTGTGGAATTAAATAATGGGTTTAATTAACAGCAATAATCGGCTTCTCATTAAGAAACTGGTTGGAATGAAACTAGTTGGAGTTTGAAGCCCCAATTTACCTGGTTATCTGTCAGCTCATTTCATGTCTCCTTTCTGGTTGGCTACCATTTAACCATGAAAAGAATCAATTCAGAGGACTGAATCCTTAAAAACAAGGCTGAAGGGAAAACTGAAAGGGAAAAGAACTGAAGGGAAAATAAGTTAATTAGCGGTAAAACCTGGCCAGTAATTAGGAAAAGGGTTAGAATGAAAACCTGTAGCCACTGTGACCCTCCAGGCCAGGAGTTCAACAACCATGCACTAATCCCTTGATGTTGAAAACAGAAGCCATTAGGTTGAATTCTGAAACAGTCACCATTAACAAATCTGTAACCTTGGAACAAACCAAAGTTGATCGATTGAACAAATTGTGTTAAAGGGGTCAATCAGAAATCAAGAATTTAGAAAATTACCTGAAATAAATAACAAAATCTTCAGAATTCTTTATTTCTTAAAGTGAAACACAAACAAAGTCTTACCAGAAATCCTAGCTTGCATCTAACACATTAACAATTGATGTATGTCCAGCAACGAGCTGCATCCTTGGATGAAAAATGCCACATATATAACACAGAATGAAGCTGTCAACACAGCAACCAAAAATTTACCCAATAATAATAATAATAATAATAATATATTTAACATACTGAAGATCTGTACAGTAGGTGTATATGTGAGTTGTCCTTGTGCTGGACTGGCACCCTCTCCATGGCTGCTTCTTGCCTTGTGCCCATTACAGTCAGGATAGGCTCCAGTTTTCAAGCAACTGTCAGCTACATTTAGCAGATCTGAGAATATGATGTTGTGAAGCTTGGAGTAGAACTATGTCTTGAATACATACACATGTATTTAAAAATACTGCATGTGTCACAGATGCAGTGAGGTTTTTGTTGTCAGGTTGGAGTGGCACTTGAAAATATTCTAAATATATACTGATATTTAAAAAAAAACTGTAGTTGTAATCTCTTCTGCTATAGGTAAGTGGTGCAGTAGTACATGACACAAGATTTAGGTTAATGCAGTGCTGCATGGGACCACAAAGATTGATGTAGGAGGGGACAGTCTGTGCTGCAGTTTCATCTTCTGTACATACAGTAACAGTGCTAGGATGTCAAATGACTCCTGTCAACTCACTTTTACTTCATCCTGCATGGATGTTTCTCTTCTCCGTTTTCAAGGTAGCTGCCAAGACTGTGATTCCCTGAGGTGTGGCTGTCACCACCTTTCTTTTAGTGCTTGGTGTTCATTCCAGTAATCAACATGCAACCTTTACAAACATCTTTGGGGTGCATTTTGGGTCATCCTTCTGGTTTCTTCCCTTATAAGTTCTACATAAACAATTACTTTTAGAATTCAACTATCTTACATATGCCAGACATGTCCAAGACGTCAGACTTGATGTCTCCTTGAAAAGGTGTACAGGGGTATTAACATATAGGAAGACCTCAGTATTGGCAACTCTCCCAGAGTAGAGCTGAAAGAAATGCAGGTAATCCTGATTGTTATATAATGTCTACGATTCGCTATCATACTGCTGATAATACCTGCATTGTAAATTGACATCTTGGTCCATGTTGTAAGCTTACTTTTTTACACATATTTGCTAACAGTTTAGATATTGTTGGACTAGATATGCAGTTTATCTCTGCATCCAAGCAGAACTGTCATTAATGGATTTGAGATACCTGAACTGGTAAAAGACTTCCAGCTTGTAGATATTGATTGCTAGGGTTGGAGACATGTCACATTGGTCTTTCCAAGCACATGGTCAACGTAAAGTGTTTAAGAGTGGTGTTAGTGGCTTGGTAGTATCTGGAGATGCTCCATGTCAGTGATTTTCAAACTCAGTCCTAGAAACTCCAGGTGGCTGGAAGTTTATGTTCCAATCAGTTTTACAATCAGTGATTCATTTTACCTCAAACTGATCTAATTTAATTAGCTGGTGTGTTTTCTCCTCACTTACTCTGCATTTAAAAAAGCATAGCCGTGTGTTTAAAAAGACATTTAGAAATATTTGCCTTAAATAATCTCGCTCTATCCTATATCCTCAGGAAGATGAGATGAGCTGGATTCTCCTCTCTGCTGCTCACAAACTTCTACAGATCCACTATAGAAAGCATTCTCTGTCACAGTATGACAGTGTGGTATGGCAGCTGCACAGCACAGGACAGGAAGGGCTTGGCACGGGTGGTGAGAACAGCACAGGGGATCGTGGGAAGTCCTCTCCTAGACCTGGACTCTGTATATGCTGGAAGGGTTCAGAAGAGGGCCAAATGTATAGCTGTGGATCTCACCCATCTGGGAAATGGACTGTTTGTACCATTTCCTTCGGGAAAGCAGCACAGAAACATAAAAACACGTACCAACAGACTGAAAGACAGCGTTTTCCCCAGAGCTGTGAAGTCCATCTGCCCCTGATGATACACACACATACATCTACCCCTAACCTGCCCCCCTGTAGACATGCACACGCACTTTCCCTCGTAATCAAACACACACATTCATATTCCTCCCCTGCAGACCCACGCACACAGATCACGGGTCTCTGCAGGTGTACTACCTCTGGAAAAGTCTGGACTTGATGATGTTTTATTGCTGCTGTCTTTTATACTTATTATGTTTATTTTATTAATTATAGTATTGTGTATTTAAGTATTCTGCCTTGAAGCCAAGTCCTACCAACAAAAAATTTCGTTATGTGTATGCATAATGACAATAAAGAAATCTATCTATCTATCTATCTATCTATCTATCTATCTATCTATCTATCTATCTATCTATCTATCTATCTATCTATCTATCTATCTATCTATCTCTCGGAATGCCTTTCACCGTACACTCCAAATCATAACCTTAGATCTTCAAATGTGTGTCTGCTTATAATTCCAAGAGCTGAAATTAAAAGAAGTGGTGAGGCAGCCTTCTGCTGTTATGCATCTAAAATCTGGAATAGCTTACGGATAGACATTCGCCAGGCTAATACGGTGGAGCATTTTTAAAAACTGCTAAAAACCCATTCCTTTAACATGGCTGTCCCGTAGTTTCATTATTGTAATACTGATATTTTGAATATGCATTTAATTATCATTTTATTTCATGGCTCCAACTTCCACACTAACCCCTACTTTCTATGCTGTTTTCTTTCCGGTGTTATGTGGTGGCAATCTGCAGCAACACCACCTGATCAAAGCACCGTGCAGTCCCTACATTGTTGGATTGAAGGCCAGAGGTCCACATGATCATCATCGTCTAATTCTTCCACATTAAGCCTGAAATCTATGAGGACTGATTTAGATCATTTATGTTAGGTAGAATGCTTAGTGGGGGCTGGGTGGTCTCGTGGCCTTGGAACCCCTGCAGATTTTGTTTTTTTTATCCAGCCCCCTGAAATTTTTTTTTGTTTTTTTTTCTGTCCTCCCTGGTCATCAGACCTTACTTTATTGTTTATTAATTAGTATTGCCTAATTTTTATATTTTTTCCTTTTTTGCTTTTCTTCATCTTGTAAAGCACTTTGAGCGACATCATTTGCATGAAAATGTGCTATACAAATAAATGTTGTTGCTGTTGTTGTTGTATTTTTATTACAATATTAACTGTTGTTTTTGATGTTGCCCTATTAACTTGTCTTTTTTTCTGTGTAATTTGCTCATTTAATTGTATCCTAATAATGACAATTAACCAGGAGTACAGCAGATGCCTGGCAAATGACACTGAATGTTGAAAGGCTGCAACTACTTCAGCGTCATACCCACTAATGTGCTCATAAGTAATTAATGGATTAAATAACCAGAACGCCTGAAAAAACAGAATGCAGATCATCTTTATGATGAAAATCTTAAAAAACAAATAAAAATCAAACTAGAAAAAAACATTACATTGTTTCCATGTAACATATATAACTGCTTGGTACATTCTAATAAAAATTTACCAAGCTTTTTTTTATAATTTCTACATTGACCCCAAAACACAAAAACTGGCAAAATATCAGCTTGGTTAATTAGGATAGGAGGCCAATAAAAACACAAGTTGGACCAAAACCCTGCAGCCGTATGTGGTCCTCAGGACTGAGTCTGAGAACCACTGCTGTACTGTGTATTGTGAGTTGAGGCAGCAGCATTGTAAGTGTCTGATTAGAATCACACAAATTGTAGTCCTAGCTCACAGATGGGAAGACTGAACAGCCCTCCTTCAGCCCTTTTGGTTTCAGTTAATGGCTGGAATGCATATTGCATGTGCATACTTTACAAAGACCCCAAAAAGCATTAACACAAATGGACAGCTCTGCTTTTCTCAACTGCAGATTTTAAAGGGCTGTCAAATGCTGCCATGATACTGGACCGTTCTTCCTCTGTCTTCATGAAAGAATGAAACAATACTCTGCAGCTTTAAAGGAAATCCTATCTTTGCTAACAACCTCCATCCATCCATCCATTTTCCAACCTGCTGAATCCGAACACAGGGTCACGGGGGTCTGCTGGAGCCAATCCCAGCCAACACAGGGCACAAGGCAGGAAACAATCCTGGGCAGGGTGCCAACCCACCGCAAACAACCTGAAGAAGCCATCTTGGCTAGCCAAGCCAAAAACCTTTGCCAAATCAATGAATGCAACATGGAGGGACTTCCTTTGTTCTTTACATTTTACCTGCAGCTGTCATAAAAAGTCTATCATATCTTCAGGAGAAGTCTGGGCTCTAAGGCCATACTGTTATTAAGGAAACTTACAGAGAGAGAAAGAGTGTGAACTGAGGGTTTAAATAGACAGTTTCATCAGACAATGAAAGCAACAAGAGGGATAAAGCAAAATGGAAGTTGTGTGCTAGGCGTAGGTCAAAGCATTGAGCATGATGGAGATCCCAAATGAACGTAACATAGTTTGTCTGTTACTGATTTGCTTTTAACAGCATTCATAGCTCAGCTTACAACTTTGTTCTTTCTTTGGATGCAGGTTTCAGCTAATCCAATATCCAGAGCTGCAACTTTTTGCCACTGTCAGTAATCATCTCCTAATTTTATTTTCATTTTAGATCTGAGTGGCGCTGATTTGTTCTGCTCATGACTTTCTTCATCAACTCATGCATTTCCATTTGCAAGAGGTATTCATTCTGTATAAATACTGTATTAATTAGGCAGAGAGCAACACAAATGAGTGGTATGTCCACTTTAAAAGAACAAGAGTTGAACCCCACAATGAAAGGCCCACTGGTTCAATAAAGCATATGTCCAGCATTGTGTGAATTCTGTCATCGACCACTTTGTATTGATCGGTGTTGATATATTATGATACACTGTAAAGTTGAACAGAATCTTCTGCATGGAAGCAGAAAGGCCAACTAGTCATTAAAACAGTAGGCAATTGCTCTGCCGAGGAAAACATGACAAGGAAGAATTATGAGATCTCACCATGGAGGATGGAAAATGTCAATCTCATAAACAAATATAATATCATAAAGTTGACATCCAGCTTTAAAGTGTAGTCTGATGTTGCTTCATGATGAAAATGACAGGACTCTTTACATTTCAACTGCATATTCCACATAGCCTTGTAGTACAATGGTGGGGAATTAAAGAGGGAAAAAAGTAGTAAATATCACTGTTGACTAAAGACATGTTTGAAGCCATTTTAAAAACAATAGCAGCAGGAGAAAATTATACATTTAAGAAGACTGCAGAATTCACAGCATGATTAACTGTAGGGGCTGGAGCTGGGAGATGAGGAGGGGAGAGCACTGGTGATGGAACACAAGCAGAATAGCATCGAATGAAGCAGGAATTAAATTACAGTGCATTTCAATACAGCTGGTCCTGTACTTGACATTTTGGTGCTCTTGCAACATGGCTGTCAGCCTTGCAATTCCAATAGCTTTCTGGAGGCCATTTGTGAAAAGAATGTATTTGCTGTAATTTCAGGGATTAATTCAGCAGATCCTTTTAAGATGAGATTTCTGACAGTAAGCGCACTTTCGGCTAGATGTTTACTAGATGCTCAAATCTTGTGACAATTTAAAAAATACCTCATTCGTTGCAGCTGGCCCAGTCTAAAATACTTGAGGAAATATACAGCATGCCTATAGCTGCATTTGTGAGCATTTGAAAAAATTAATCTGTTGTGGTTATGGTAGCTGTGTAGGTATCTGTCAAAACCATTCATAACATGCATATGCATAACATGCAGTGTCCTTGAACACCCAGGGTGTAAAGCAGCAGAGCCCATAAGCTCAAAAGGATGGGGAAGTTTCTGGGGGTGTGAACTAGAAAGTGGTCTTCATTTCTGTGTTCCATACGACTTTTCTTCAGTGTTGACATGAAAATGTTCATATTGATCTTATCTGATGATGTTGTACTTTATTTATAATCAGAGTCTTCCAGTCTTTAATCGTACAGAATCAGCTTCTATGTTTTTCTTTTGGTATTGCTTTGAACTCTAAATTGCATCCAGCAGTAATTTACCAAGTGATTAGTCAAAGTGTTAACCTTCACTTTTCTCCCAGCTCTTCTTGGCCAAGTCATATGCCAAGTAAGTGCCAGTGGAAAAATTATTAAGCCCTAATATACTTTGGAAACAGTGCAACTGGCCCAGCGCTGGGTGTTTTGTTCCCAGAAATGCCCATAACTGTTTTACAATATTAATTTCAGGATAATATTTATATTTTTAAAATTTTACTTCTGCACCATCACTTCATGGCATTTGAATAAAGAATGGATGCAATCAGTATAGCAGAATCTTTCATTAATAGAAATTATCCCATCTAATGTCACACTGTGCTTATAAAGGCAACACTTTATTAAAGTTTATTATTATTTACTCACCAATTGCTTTTAAACTCAGTCTTAATGAGCAATACTTTATTCATAACTGACAGCAAACTAATTTATAATAAAAAGTGTAGGTCTTGATGGACAGCCTAGTTTGCTGAAGTGGCCCCACGGAGACTTCTTTTGCAGTGATTCTTTAAGGGAAGGCTTTATTAAGTTGCATGTAAGATTACAAATATACTGTAATGTACTGCACACAAATACATTGTAAAAAATATTCGTCTAAAGGAACAATGAATGTTGTTGATAAGAGTGTATTTATTGCAGTCTGCTGCAAATGGATCTGTACTTGAACTAAAGTCGTCTGAAGGGGGAAAAAATTCATATTTTTGTTTTTAATCTCAATAGAAAACCATACAAAATTTCTGAATGTAATTCCTAAAATGTGTGATAGAGGAAATGGTTGGAGAGCCTCTCACAGTTTTTTACCCAGCCTGGCATTGGCACTTCATGAAGAAGTAAAACATGTGAAATGTGCTTGGCTTTTTCTATCCTTATTATATTTCAAAAATATGCTTGTTTTATAACATTATCAACATGTAGTGTCTGCCAAAGAGTTTACACTTCTTAATTATATAAGCAGAATATACCAGAAGTAAACAAAAATTGTGTTTTCATATAGATTTTTTTTTTATATGGGCCACTCCTCTAAGATTATTAGAAACAATATACTTAATATGGAAAATGGAGACAGAATAAACAGGCAGGCCCTGTTAGGCCATATCGAGCTTTAGATATACTGTATACTTTGGTACACTGGACTTATAGGCTTGTAATTTCCTTTATTATCCTTAGTATAAAGTAAATATTTGTAATGCCTGATGATCCTATACTATAAATCACTGCGCATGAAAGCATCTGATAAATACACAGCAATAATGATAATTAAAATAATACATCTAAAGGGCTAACTGTGAAGGGTGAAAAGGTAATTGAAAGCTAGAAAATTAATTATTATAACAATAAAAGTAAGCATTTGTGGTTAGATTGTAATGCATAGAAAAGAGAAATTGGATCTTCTTGTCATAATTCAGCTCTGCACATTTTTTTTATTTTTTGTTTTACTTAGTTGACTTATTTTTTAAGCCAACTGGAACAGTGCTTAGTTTTTAAGCACTTAAAATTTACTAGCCCAGTTTGTTATCTTAGTTGCACCAGGGTCAAGAACCAAAAATTCTAATAAGCCAAAGTAATTTGACCAGAGGCACAACCAGAACACAAGCTAACGCTGTGGACACTGCCATGCATATGACAACTGTCCTTTGCCAGAAATAGCAGATGCCACCTTCAGGAGGGTAAGCTTGCCAAGGGAAACCAATCTGGGCAGGAGTCTCACACACACTCAATGGAATCGACCCGTCCAAAACAAACAAATGTTGTTCCTGCCTTTTTTGGGCCAAGGTATGAAAACAGAAATAGAAGATTGAACCAAAGAAGATGGCAAAGAAAGTAAATAAAAAAGACAAAGGGAACAAACTGCTACAATATCCTTTGCATGGATATTTTTTGTTTGTGATATTTTAGTTTTTAATCAAAAACAAAAAGGAAGTGATAATGTGCAGTCTATACTACCCAACATTCTGACAAAATCTGAAATCATGGTCTGGATAAAATGAAGCTTGTGACATCACTCGTTAATAAATGCACAATATAGTATGTATAGATTTGATTTTTGCAGCATATAACACCATAGGTACAGTACAAAAGTAAGGGAAAAAGAAAGCTAACACCAAAGGTTTCTGGGACCACATTATAGGCACATAGATTACGCAGATTCAGTTGTCCCATCAGGAACTGCTTGGCACGTATAATGGTTTGAAGAATAAATTTAAATAAAAAGGCCAGAAAATCAGTCATTCTAACTAAATGGTCCTATAGATTGATATTTGGTGTATTTACAGACCTTCTCTGTATTTTCTTTTAACATTTACAGTCTGTTCAATCAAGCAACAATTGATACATGGCATACAACCACATCTTCTAAGGAGCTCTCTAGTAAATGAACATTTCAGCAATAGTTGAGATACGAGCAGAAAAGTTTAGGCTATTACCATAAATGAGTTTCAGATTGTTTCATGTCTCAGCCAGGGTTGCTCCCCTGCTGGGGTTCAGATCCATGTTTTATGTCTCTTTTGTTCATTTTTGATTCAATGATTTATGTTTATGTGCATCATTCTTTATTTTTGGCTTTGTCTTTGTATGTAAGCTGCCTTTTTTAATGTTCCAGGTGTTTGTTAAGTTGTCAGAGGATAAAATGAAGAAACTCAGTGCCCAAAAGTTAAAGTTGTAATCCAACAACTGGAAGCAACAACATGAAACAATTAGTACTCCAAACTTTCTCGAATTCCTTAACACTCTTTTCTAATGCTCTTCACTATCTCCACCTAGTGGTCAAAATACAGAACATAACAGTGTTGTGTGGGTGGTCCCCATAGAGGCGGGGCCATCTGCCACTCACCACCAGGAACTGCACCCTGGCCAATAAATCCAGAGGGTCTTACACAGTTCTTAGCAGTTCATTTTGAATGCACTCAGGAGTAGTGACTTGTTGTGCTTTTGAAAATTCTTGATGCCTTGTGCTTTTTCTGGATTTTTCAATCTTATGCTCTGTGTGTTGGCTTTGCTTTTGGATTCTGTATTGGGACTCTGTTCACCATGGATTGCGTTCTTGTTACAGGCAATTCCATTTTGCCTTTGTGCTCCACAGAGTTTCATTGTGTTTGGAATACTTTTTTATAAAGAATAAATCTTTTATTTTATAAAAATTCGTAGCTTGCCCTTATTACTAGCTGGGGTTTGACAGTGATATCCCCCTGCCCCCTAGTATGTATTACTGAAAGTGTTTGGTACTTCATGCTTTGGACCTCTTTAGTGCAGGGACTCCCATTCGATGACAGATTGGTCAGAGAGGTTGGTATGAGCATATTGCAGGATCATTTAATCCAGTGTGAAACACTAAAAGTCTCCTTAGACATTCAATCTCTTTTTTAGTGAGTGTCAAAGGGCATAAGTCCAAAAACAAAAAGTATCTCTTAATGAAAAATTGGCTATACTCTAAACACCATATTGGACATTTATAAACAAAAGACTTATGTGTGCATGGAGAAGTCCACTCTGCTCCTGCTCAACCACAGCCACTAGATGGCACATGCATGACTTTTATATTTTTACGGTGTTTGGATGTACCTAACTTCTCACTATTAAAGACATGTTTGCAGCAAACACCATCGCACAACATTGTGCTAATGACACAGATGAAGAGTCTCAACGTCGAAATGAACCAAACACTGCGGCTCAACAATGTGCAAGTGAAACACCTCAGCAACGGAGGGCAAGGCTTGAAGTTTTCACTTCATGTTTTATTGATCTGTCTGAGGTATTTTCTCAAGACAAAGATTAATATGACTCTTTCTTTTGCCAGTGATACGGCTCAGATATGGTACCACCAGTGTCTTCTTACGAAAGCCAGTGGGGCAGCAAGCACAGGTGGGTCCACATCCTCTGCAATGGGTAATTCTTAAGAGTTAGCTGACGCCTCTCCAAGTTCACGAATACGATAAAACTGCTAGTATGTTATAAGCATCAAACAAAATAATAGACAATATAGGTATAGAATTATCATATTGTTCAGGGATTTCCAATCTTACCAATCTCTACTTATCTGTATTTTCTTTGCCAAAAACACCAGCACCTGACCGACGCACTGAGTGGCCACCTGTGATACCAGAATGAAGGCGGGTGTCTCGGGTGTCCATGAGATCAATTGCACTAAATCTTCTAATATGAAGCCTGGAAACTAAGAGGAATGACTTATGAGCATTTATGTTAGGTAGAATGCCCAGTGGGGACTGAGTGATCTTTTGTCCTTGGAACCCCTGCAGATTTTGTTATTTTTCTCTAGCTTCAGTGGAGTTTTTTTTTTTTGTTCTTCTGTCCTCCTGGCCATCTGACCTTCCCACCTGACTCATCTTTAGAGACTTAAATTATGATATTGTATTTAAGGATGTTACCCTTCTACTAATTATATATCAATGTTTTATAAAATTTGCAGTGACATGTATTTTTTTAGTTACTTATTCTTTATTATTTTTGCCCAGTCTTTCTATTTTTTCTTTTCCTGTAACTTTCTCTTTCATATTGTGTAAAGCACTTTGAACTACATTTTTTTGTATGTGCTATATAAATAAATGTTGCTGTTGTTGTTTATGGTCATGTAACAAGACCCATGATGGCATTACGCAAACAAAGAAAATAATGATGGTAACAAAAGCCAACTTTATAAATATAAATCAAGACTTGACAAGATGATGAATTCCTTGGGCATTAAAACCCCAAATTAGACAGGAACTTAGAATAAAATGTGACCATTTCTATACAGAGCCTCCCACCAAAGTGTCTAAGCAATGGGAGATGCTTAGCACCAGACGTCTTTTTCTGTAGCTTTTTTTCAGAAACTCATTGTTTCCCCGTTTTCTTTTTTATTATAAGAATTTTGACATTTTCCAACCCCACCACCACCAACTGTTCTATTTTTATTTTCCACTATGTTTTCTCCCAATCAAGAAAAACTTCACCATCCATTCCAAAAGCAAACTTCGCACAACATCACACAATTAGGCACTGCAAACAGTACAGAGTTTGTAAAGTGGTGTCTATAACATCATGCACCAATATCTGTATGCATGTGTCAACAGCTTACAAGGCACAACAACATCACAAACCCACAAATACAGGAGGTGCTTCCTAATGTTGTCAATGTTACGCGACACAAAAGAAAGGTAAATTTAAATCGTCAAATCTAGCTGAGAGAAAGTTTTTAATTATAAACCATTCATTTTATATATAGTTGTAGTTTTCTCCTTCTCCTCATTACATTTGTGTCAGGAGCACAGAGAAATCCCTGGAAATAGGTTTAGATGTTTCTGATGCCTAAAAGTGTGTTCTTTTTTCTCAGGTGCAGTATTTTAAACTGGTTGGGGACATTGTTCTGCTACTTATAAAACTAGAATTTAAGCATTCCTTCACTTCTCCTATTGTCCCTTTCATTGGGTTTACTGAATGCTGGTCATAAACTTTGCAGATTTAAGATCATCAGCTTCTTTTCTTCTTGCATGTCAAATCCATGGAGGAAACATAAGAAAAAAATCATTCTTTATTCACCGCATTAATTCACAGATTGATGGATTTTGATAATATGCATATGTGAGGAGTTCAGGTTTTGTCAATTTAATATTAGGAGGGGTAAAATGGTCACTGTATGTTCAGTATGTATTTAGCAGTGAACTATGCCCTTTTACATATGAAATTGTGCTTTCATGGTTGAAAAAGCAGAGCTAAGTGCAATATTACCACAAACCTTACAGATTCCTTATCATAACCCGCCTTTGTTCATCATGATACGTTCACATAGAATTCTGAAGGCCACAACAAAGAAGACACTGCACCTGAGGAAGGTGATCATTTGGAATGCTGGGCAAAGGAGCAGTTTGATTATTTTTTAAAAAGTTACAAGTAGCTACTGTCTGACAACAGTAAACTAGGATGCAGCACGTTTAAGTCTCTGAATTCTCTTGGCCCATCCACAAGCCAGGGAAGACACAGATTTTATAACATTTAATTATCACTCCCAAAATCCATAGCAGCAGAGCAGCTCTTCAGGCACAGTTAAACTTTAACTCTTTTGGTATAAACCATATCGTTTGCTAAGTCATTTTCACACATTAAACCATCAAGCAGCTTGTTGGACCAAATTGAAATTGCAACTCTGACTCAGTCCTAGCTTTGTTTTGAACAGATGCATGTATCAAATGAAGTGACACAGTCAAGTGGCTCTTCGGGCACGGCCATATAAGCTCCTAGTGCAATCCTAGTTGCACACCCTATGATCCACCATCTAATTATCAGCTACAGATCCCTTTTTAAAAAAAGTTCTGTGCTTGTGTCAGCTAATGGGAGCTGCACATCTCTCTTTTGAAACATATTGCAGTGAAGATAATTAGTTCAAACACCTACTAACTGCAGTCTGATATACTCTGTTCATTACAAGCAAACTTCAGTAAGAAAAAAAAAGATAAATATTTGCAAAGAATCAAAAGTACGTGAAAAATCCTTAACAATTCTCCATGAGGGAAAACATGAAAAAAATGTTTCTAATATGAATCTGATTATCTTCTGTAAGCTTTTTGTGTACCTTTAGCTTGTTAATTATACTCTTGTTGAATCTCATTCTATAAAAATTTCATAACAATAAAAAAATAATAATACCAACAAATAAAATAAAAGGGGAGACATCAGCATTTTGTTTTCTTCTAGGAAAGTAGTAGGAATTCTGCCCTGCACAGAGGGTAAGTTTTCTATTCACTGTGCATTAGCCCAACGACAAAACCTAAAGAAAAACTCTTGAAGACAACTGCTGTAATCCTGAGGGGCTATAATAAACCAAACAGACTTGGAGCTATGCTGGATTTCCTAATAAATTACTCATTTTAATTATAACCATTGAATGGCTTTGGCATGAGTTCTCTTCTTGGTGGTCAGAGCGCCCTATAGACATTATAATATATAGAGTATCATTTGCGAGCTGGATAATCTGCTTCACTGCAATTGGCCCCAAGCTATTTGAAAAATATGAGTGCTTAGACAGGCCCATATTTAACATGGTTCACTTCAACTGCAATTAAACATTATATTCCTGTTTTACAGATATTTATTCAGTATAATGTGAAGCCTTTTCTCATTTGAATGGTATTATCTAAAGTAAAAACTGATGTGTTTTGTACCAACCTTTCATGAGCTCAAGAGTCTCCACTTGCCTGCAACATTCTTTACTGGAATCTCATTTATGTAACGTACCTTTTTCATTACAGTAGACGGTTTATAAAGCAATGATGAATAAACAGAGATATTTGCTTGCTGTCACCACTTAATCACAGTCACACACATTTATTGTCTCATTTCTGAACTTTTCCTCTAAAATAACTCAGAAATAAATAGAATCATTATCCATCCATCCATCCATCCATTTTCCAACCTGCTGAATCTGAACACAGGGTCACGGGGGTCTGCTGGAGCCAATCCCAGCCAACACAGGGCACAAGGCAGGAACCAATCCCGGGCAGGGTGCCAACCCACCGCAGTAGAATCATTATAATACCATTAAATGAATGAAAGTATCGCCATTGTTGTCTTCGAAGTAGCAGCTTTTCAGTTGCAGTTAAACATAGTGGTACTGGCTAGACAGGCAAGCTAAGATTGACCTTGGTGTATAATAAAATAACAAATGCAACTAAAGGTGTCATAGTTGTTGAAGGATGACTTCATTTTAGTGGTAATTTGAAACTACAATTATATATCAGCTCCAAATGAATTTTTATTTTTTTTTTTTACAATTTGGTACTTATTGAAATGGCTTATCTAAAATGTTACTGACATTGAAAGTTTTTCCTGTATCAGGGTAATTTTTACCTATGTAATTTTTTTGCTTTTTGTCAGCTATTTATTGTGCATTCATCCTTTTTACATTCAATCCTCCTGTTTTTTTTTTAATATTGTAAAGAAGCAAGTCCCAAGATAAACAGAGAGTGCCCTTCAGTCTTTCAAATTAATGACTCTAAAAGCCATGACAGTTAATATTTAAGACTAAACTGATGGGTGAGGTGGGGTTCACGATGGCGCATTGGTTAACGCTGCTGCTGCCTCAGGAAACTGGAAACCGAAACATTTTTTTTTTGTGAGTAGGTTTTTCTCTGGGTGTTACAATTTTTTCCTGCCATGCACCTGAGACGTGTGTGTTTTAACTGGCGACTCGGCACCTGCCCTGCATGAGTGAGTGCCTGTGTGTATGACTGAAGTCTGTAATGGAATGGTGCTTTGTCAGGGTTGTGTTTCTGCTTTGATCCCTACAACCCTGAACGGAATTAAGCGCTGTATTAACGAATGGACATAGCAATTGTTTTAACTTGAGGCTTTTGTAAGGACCAAACATGAACTAAAGGAAAAAGGCAACATAGAAGAAAAAACGTGACCAAGTTCTGTACTATATATTGACTTTCTTTATTTTGTTCAAAATTATGAAGCAAAGCTTTGCCAAATTTAAAAGCTTTTCTCATAGATTCTATTAGCAGTTCCTGTGATGCAACAGGGCTGCATTAAGCACTCTCCTAATGCCACTTCTTTAATTTTAAAACACGCATTCCCATTTAGTTCAAGCTGTCTTACCTACAGAAGCCCCAGTAACAGTGAAAACTACCTGTGCCATTGTAGAAAAGGAAGTAAAGTAGAAGGGAAGCAATTCAGGAACAGCAGATAGATCATGAAACGCTGCCAAGGTCAGAGGTATAAAAGTTGCTCAGCAAACAAATCGAGGAGTCTAACAAACATCCTTTTCTTTGCTTAATAGCACCTCAGTTCACTTTACAAGTGAGCTATAAAGCAATTCTTTACATGTTTCTTTTGCACAACTAAAGCAATGGTAGATTAAGTGACCTGCTTGAGACCATACAGTGAGGTAGCAACATGGACTAAACCAGAACTCTAAAGCGTCGTTACTTAAGTCATTAGGGCACTTGCCAAGAAAAAATAAAAATAAATTAGAAATATACTACAACCTAACAAAAAAAAAAAAAGTCAATTTTGGAATCAATTTTTGAGCTAATTGATGTTTGGATGGATATTTTGAGAGCAAGGTAGCAAAGTGATTGCTATTCCAGCGATTCAGTCACTGTCTGAGGTGAATCGGCTCATTTTCCTCAATTATGCATGACATTTCTCTAAGTTGACCAATCCCTCTCCACCTTAGGTTTACTGATTCTGAAAATGTTGGTGTGTGTACTGTATATCCAGGGCCAGTGCCATCATTAAGGCGATTAGGTATTCACCTAGGGTGCAGATCATAAGATGGGTGTGGACCCATAGGTTAGCTAACAAACAGTCGGTTGGCACACTAATAAGCTTGACCTAGGGTGCAAAATAACCTAGCACTGGCACTGTGCATACCGTAAGTGTGCCCTGTGGTAAATGCTGTTGCAACTGGCTCCGATTCTGGTTCACCGGTTTCTAACGAAATCTAAAAATCAGAAATAATAGAGCATTTAAAATGTAAATTCTATCAATCTGTTCAAAACTTCTCAATAGCAAAAGAGAAATATAGTAAAAAAATAAAGAAGCGATGTACTTTTTAGACAGATATTGGATCCAGGCAAATTATGGGTATGCTGCTTATAATTCCTGGATAAATAATCACAAATTCTTGATGTTACTGAGTCAATGCTTTGTCAAGAGACAGCATACTGAAAAATATATTAAAGATTCTTGTTTTAATGGTTAGAAACCCATGTTCAAATAAATGTTCATAACTGTTCTTATGAGGGTCACCCAGGTTATGCTTACATCTGCACTAGTTCTATGCAATGATCTTCATCCCCCTGTGATCTTGTCTGTTTGTTCTTGACTTGATGGATTTTTAGAAATATTTTTAAAGAATTTCCTATGGGAAATATTGTATAAAATCATGACATGCTAAGTATGTTTAGTAAAACTGGACCTGAAAAATTTACTGTATGTTGTACTTTACTTGAGAAAAAAAATTATCTTCTGTTTTTTCCTTAAATTGTCCTTAGAAATATTTTTATTTTTAACTTAACTATTTTTTCTAACATGACTTACAAATCACAAAGTCACGATTAGACATTTGAACATTTGGAGTAGTGGCAGGTTAAGTGACTCCTTTTGGACGCCTCAGTAAATCAGATGTATGGATTGAGCTGACATTGGGGTCGCCTCCTTAACTACCAGGCCAATAAGCCAATTGCACATAACTCTAAAAAAAGCTGATGTTGAATTATTTGAACTACAGTATGCTCTTAGTGCTTCATTATTTCTATTAGTTAGATTTTTCATTTGATTTTTTTACTGAACAATAGTTGCGTTTGCTGTAAGAACATTTGAAAATAAGTACAAGTAATGAAAAAAAACTGAAAGAAAAAACTATTGCACAGGCAATTGTGTAACCAGTTTATCTAATTGGGGGCCTCGGCACCAATTGGCTCTCACCTCTTTTACTGGCAGTAAGGTTTTTACTGAGGGAACAGAAGATTAAGCTCATTATGAGTCTTGGCATGGGGTAGTAGAACAAACCAAATCCCCATAGATTCACCGTGTCACACTATGTTTGGGATTCTTTGCAATGGCATTAGAGTTAATAAAAGCAATCACTTCTTTTTTATTCTGTAGAAGTAGAATATTGTCCAACAGCTCCCAATCAGTGTCAACAGGAAGAAGCTTTTTTGACTACTGAATGACACTGTATATGTTTATTACATAACAAAAATAAGTAAGGACTGCTAAATTTTAATCTGTGATGTGTTTCAATAAAAGCTGCCATACCTTTCTAACTACAGTGTTTTATCTACTAGAAAAACTTTAAAAGAGGAAGTTGGCTCTTTTTTTTGCCTGGCTAATTTCGGTGCAGTAAAGGTGGTCCATGACTACCATGTTTCCCCGAAAATAAGACCTACTCCGAAAATAAGCCCTAGCATGATTTTCAGGCTGCTCTGTAATATAAGTCCTACCCCAAAATAATCCCTAGTCAAGATCGTCAGCTCAAAAGTAAGGCGCCTAAGGCCAGGTTTTATACTTCACGCGATGCGACGCATGTGCCCGAAACATCCATTAAATTCCGAGGACACCTTGCCACAATATCTCTGAAAAGAATGTTTAGTGATTACATCCATCAACTCGAGGTGCGCCCATTCCAGCAGCATCGGCACAAGACAGAAACAAAATCTCTGGACGGGGCATCAGCTCATTGCAAAGTGAACTCACCAAATCCCCAAACCTTCATGTCTTTGGATGGGAAACTGAGGACACTGTGGAAACCCACCAGTAAAACATGTAAACTCCAGGCAGGGATCACAAGGGACGTGACTCCCTGCAAGACAGCAGCGCTACCGCTCTGCCACCGTGCCGCTCCGTCATGTGTAACTATTAACAGCATTCATTATTTAAACAAAATTAACGATTTATCTGTAAAATGTAACGTACATATTTTAATGCATTTCATCATGAAAGTGATATCAAGTATAAATCTAAGAATTGTAAATGTGCAGAGAGCTGGAATATTATAAATTTAGTGTGTTCTGTGTGGTGATGCTGTTTGCCGCTGCTGTCAGGTCAGGAGGAAGTCCCAGAAGTGTGTAGCAATTTAACAACTGGATCGGTTTTAAGCTGACGCTTATGACGGTCTACTTTAATGACAAAGTAAAGTACGGGATTAAAGAGGACATTTTAGAATTTAAAGCTGAAATTTCCACTTTCGTCACAAAATAAACATTTTCATTATGTCCTTATTTTTTTTTCCTCTGTGGCTCAAATACGCATACATTCTGATGGTATTGTAAAGGTGCAAAAGAAAAAAAGACGGCACAGAAGATGGTATGTGAGACTTGCTGTTATAATGTATCGTGTCATTGTTTTGGGGAATATGCGACGCTTCAATATCAAAGCACCACGAATGCATTTGTATGTCGGTGTTTTGCTTCACCACATCGAACCATTCATCAAACATCAAAGCACGCACACAGTCTAAAAGCAGCTGGAGAAGCAAGAAATTCAGGCTGGAATTCAGAGTTTGAATGTGGAGAGTTATGACGATATTCCAGAAGAAGATGACATGCCTCTATTTGGATAAATGTATATTGTTGCACATGAATAAATATAAGATATCTCCTGCAAATAAGCCTTAGTGCATCTTTTGGAGCAAAAATTAATATAAGACCCTGTCTTAATTTCAGGGAAACACGGTAGTTACCTCGATCTTTTTAAACCTTATGTGCCTTTGGAATTATGATCTGAATAATATCCATTCATCCGTACATTGTATTCATTGAATGCTGATAATTGTTTGGGTAATACACTTTTTACCTGTAGACCTTGTTTAATTAATGCAATCCTATGAAGTTTCTTGAGCATTGCCTTAGCATTTGTTAAGAAACATTATCAAGCAAGATTAGTCTCTTCAGAAATGTTTAAAATCGTGTAGTAGTTCAGGTGCTTAGGAGGTTGCACTAGCACCGGTAATTGACCACTTGTAGCTATCCATTACCAACACATTTAAAGGGGCAGAACAAATCAAAAAAGAAGAAAAAGATACTTCATTAAACATACTTGGAAATGTTACATTTAAACATAAAACCATCCTCATAACACATTCTTAGAAACACATTAAATGATGTCAAAATGACTATTGTATTATTTACTTCAGGCTTACGAAAAGTCTTTAAAATTCTCATATCATTATCCCAAAACTGTAAAACATCACCTGGAAAATATTGAACAATATTCGAAAAGGATGCCTAATAGTAGCATGAATTACACACTATAGCACAAGTTCTATATAACCATCATTTGTAGTGGAAAATTTTATATCGAGCTCACAAGACATTAGCAGGAATACTAGCACAATACTTAGAAGTAATGCAGCATGGAAGAATCTCACATCATCATTCAAAGCACACTTCAGTTACGGCACTGCAAATATCGTAGAACAAATAATAGTTACATACATGGGCGGAGTTAATAGGCTTGCCCATCATTCTCCTCTTTTGCATATCTGCTAGCTACTCCTGTTGAAGCGGACAGATCGTAGTATTCAGTACAGGCTATGGAAGAGAGAGCAGAGTCGCATGGTGCATCCCTGAATGAGCTGCCCGCTTAAAGAGCTGCACATCAGTCTGGGCAAATCTCAATCGCACATCTCACATACCCTTGTTACAAAGTAATTCATAAAAAAAATATGTGATATCTGCCCCTTTGTTGAAGTAAATAAAAAATAAAAAAAAAACAACTTTCAAAACAGTTAACTCAATCTCCCAATGCACCTGAATGTTACACTATTTGTAGATCGTTTAACTTTATTAAAACATACAGTATTTATTTTGCCACAATTATAATAAGTAAGTAAATAAAAAATATTTTTTAAATAAAAAATAATGCTAATAGTACTTTTTCATAATTTTGAAATTTTAGATACAGTATGTTAATGTAAGATTTACATTGTGTTTTACATTTATATGATAAATAATATAAATTTGACTTGGGATATGATGCAGCAGTATGGTTGTGACTCCAAAAAAAAAAGCCAACTTCTTTACAGTTCATCTGCCCCCCTCTGCCTAACACTCCTCATGGTTAAATATATATGATCTTTTTTTCAATACACAGGAGAGTAATTTGAGTTGAGAACTTTTAAGTATTAAGTGATCGATTCAATATTAGGTTATATTTCAGTCTAAATCAGGAAGACAATCTATATATGTTTTATGACTTAATTTTCTTAAATGGTTAAAAATGTTGAATTTGTATATACATACTTTTTTGTGATGCATGAGGGTATTCATTTTATAACATTTACCACTGTACTAAGTCAGTTAGTCCTGCTCGTGAGTTGGTTTAAGTTAGTACGCAACATTGTTCCCCCTCTCCAGCTGCAAGTTGCACACTGTCATGAGAGTTTGTCTTGGTCAGCAGCACCTTTTGGTCCACTGCTAAAGTGCAGCTCAAGTGCACACTGCAACGGCACTAAACTCAATGGATAGTCTTGTTCCCAGAAATAGGCACTACTGTGAAATCACGTGGGGAAGATTCCATGCTGAATGCACACTGCAGCTGACCCTGTCATTCTAGGAAGTCAAATGATCCACATCCTGAGTGGGAAAGCACTACAGTGAAGGGCACACACATACATACTACAACACAATAATAAAATCTGATAACCCTCCTAATATTCAAGTATTTGTTTCAAATGTGAGTGAAAAGAGGTGCTTCTGTTGAAAAATAAGTTCAAACCTGTGATGAACATGTAAAATCCAGTTGTGTTCAGTTATGTACCTGTGACCCAAATACTGTGGAACAATAAATTACTGTATTATGTGATATTGTACCTTTTACTATGAAGGCCAACCAAAATAACTTTACAGATTATACTCTAAAACAGGGATTTTCTGAGAGTCAAAGACAGAACTCAAAAATATCTGTTATGTAGTAACTAGACCACACTGCCTACCATTAAAAAAGTCTGTGTCAGTATGTTTCTCATCAAGTAAGTGGCCAAATTCTAACCCAATAATCTTCTCAGACAGAATCTTTTAAGGATTTATTATTTGTTCTCTGACCTAAATGTTACTTTCTTACACATCTACTCACAACCTTAATCTCATTATCTGTCATTCTAGATCTACTCTATTAGGCTCCTTATGTTTCTTCTTAGGCTGAAAGTATCAAGTTACTTGAGTCTGTCAGTGAAACACTGGGTGTATTTTAATTGTAGAAAGACTTTTGTGATTTCCCTAACAGAATTTTTTTTTCAATTCAATTCAATTTATTCTTACCTCCACTTATAAGCCCAGTGCACTATACAATAATTAATATAATGTGAAAAAAAGAAATGCAACATAAGCCCAACCGGAATGCTGAAATTTAAACATACCATTGCTCTCGTCCCCTTGAACCCTCAGACGACACGTCAGACACCTGATACAAGTCCAATATTTTATTTATTTTATAATAATAATGTGCACCAAGCACCTCCACTCCACAACACTCCAATAATAAATCAATACTCCAATACAATACAACACCAACTCCTCCACTCCTCCCAGCAGCTCTGTCACACTCCCTCCCAACTCCGGCTCACTGCTGGGATCTCCCACAATCCTTTTATAGTCCATGACCCGGAAGTGCTTCTGATCCTTCAGTCCATGTCATTACCCAGCGCTTCCGGGTCAGGTGAAAACTCCTTTTCTTCATCCCGGAAGTACGTCACTTCTTCTGTCGCTGTAACTAAGAAATACTTCTGGGTTATAGGGCAGGTAGCAGTCCCCGGGCCTCCCTGTAGTGACCCCTGGCGGTCCCCATGGTATCCAGCAGGGCTGTGAAGGGAAACTCCAAGGTCCGTGATGCCCTGCTAGAACCCGGGGCATCTCCACGTCGCAGGGAGGGCTCCACCTGGCGGCTTGGGGGTATTGGCTGGGATAAGCTGTCGTCCATAGTCCACAATATACTTACATATACAAACATACACACTCACACACATACACCCATATATATATATATATGTACAGTATATACTGTATATATATATATATATATAGAGAGAGAGAGAGAGAGAGAGAGGGAGAGAGATAAATATCTATCGTTCTCCTCATGCTTTTTGGCTGTTTAAAGTGAAAACTCCTCTGTAGAATTCTGGGTTGTTTGCTGTCTTTTCCACTTCTTATCACTTTGTGGAAATTCTTCTCCAGCTGTTTTTGGTGTGCCCTTCACACTTTTTCCATTGTCTGGCATTAACTCCAAGGCTATTTAAGTAAAGTTGTTCATGAGATTGTCTCTGTGATTATATTCTCCATCTGCCTTGCTTGGCCTTCTTTACTACTTTTTCATTGGTGATGCAGCCACGAAAGAAGACTCTTAGAATCCTCCAAAGATATCCCTGATGGAATTCTTTCAGCCTGTGTGTTGTTTTAATTGACATGTTCTGTGTTTGAAAGTGTATAGAGCTGTCAGCACTGCATTCTAGTTGTACAGAGTCTGAATTTAGTTTTAAGAAGTATTACTTGTAACTTCCAGGTTTGTGCTGCTTTTTTGGAAGGTGGTTGCTATTTTTCATAGAAGCGCAACAATGCAATAATATTTGTCTCATTATCCGAAACCCATCACTCTTCTCAGGCAAGTATATTAATCTCTGTTTTCTTGGTTCTTTTACTGAACCATCAAATGACACCCCACTTTTGATCAACATAGTTTTGATCTTCTCTGTACTTATTTTGAGTCCAACCTTGCTCGTTTCTGTTTCTAGCTTATTGGTGAGATCTTACAGTTTGTCTTCTTTCTGAAAAATGATTATTCCGTAGGCAAATATCAGAAAGTAGGTGTACCATACATGATGATGTATCTACTTGAGAATAGATAAAGTACCTTTATTGACATCGAGGAGAAAAGGAAATGGTAAGACTTAGTAATAGTAAAGCAAAATCAATTACTCTAAATTTTACGGCGGCCTTCATCTTGTGATCGCAATGTACACCTTGGATTACAAGCGCAAATACACTCTTTACGGTAAGCGGTGGGGGCTAAACCATTTATGACTTTATATGTGAGAGGAAGCATTTTAAAATCAGCTCTACATTTAATTGGAAACCAATGAAGTGATTTAAAAACTGGAGTTTTATATAGTTTTATATATTTTAGTTCAAATTATGATCCTGCTGCTGTGTTTTAAATTAACAGTAGAGTGGTAAGAGCACAATGTGAAGTATTATAATATTCAGATCTGATTCATACAAATAAATAAACTAGTGTTTTAAGATCCTACAGCCTATGGAAATTCCTTAAGTTTGCATTATTTCTCAGGTTGAGAAGCACGTTTTAGGAAGTGCAGGAAACGTGATGACTTAAGGTTGTGCATGATTATGTATTTTAGTCATTTTACACTCACTCATTAAGCCGTTTTCCTTACTGGGTATTTCCCATGATGGGTTTTCTGAGGCTCTGAATATAAGTTTTGCATTTATTTTCATAACTGTCATTATTTTCATTTATTAGAATTTCTTGTTCCATATTAGTCACTACTTTGTTGTCCTGGGGTACTGCCATTAATGTTGCTGCTATAATGACATGCCAAAAATTATTATGTTACGTGATCCTTGAAGTTAAGTGTTTGATGTCATCAGCACACTGTTTTAAGAATTGTCACATCAGATGCATCACTATCTAAGTTTTCAAACATACAGTAAAAAAGATAACAATCTTTGTGCGTGTATCATTTTTGCTATTTAGACCTTTCAGTGCTTGAGCTTTGCTTTCGATTCCCTCGTGGGTTTAATTTTGTATATAGATTAAAACAGGACTGATGTTTGGTTTTAGCTCTTGACATGTTTTACGTTTCCTCTCCTGGTCATGCCTTTTAAACAATCATATCAAATATTAACACCTACACTTCAGGCAAGTTAAAATATGATATATTCTTTTACATAAGGTAACAAAATTATTATGAAGTTTAAACAGTTGTTTTTAAATGGATAATGTTTAGTTCTGAACATTTGGAAAAAAGAAAAGTCAAAATATTAAAAACACATGTATACAACATGTTCCTTAATTAGAAAATTAAATCCTTTCGTCTTCAAAAGGTGTTTAAAAAAACTGAAATGTTATATTGGACTACTATAATACTGTCTCTGCGGTGGGTTGGCACCCTGCCCGGGATTGTTTCCTGCCTTGTGCCCTGTGTTGGCTGGGATTGGCTCCAGCAGACCCCCGTGACCCTGTGTTCGGATTCAGCGGGTTGGAGAATGGATGGATGGATGGATAATACTGTCTTTTGTTTAAAAAAGTCAAAACTATCATCAATAAATTTTAACAGTTGATCTCCAGATTTCTCACATCTTCAAAAGCTGGATTTTATCATGTCTGGTCTGACAGACTCAACAATGACGTCCAATAAATTATTACATTTCATTCCGTCCCAGAATTTTTTGTTCACATATTTCTTTTAGAACATTTACAGCTGCAAAGCAACAACATTCATACAATAGGCATATTTTTTTCATTTTTTCGGGCTCCATAACTATCTTATTGCCCTAAGTCATTTCATTTTCCTCTCAACATACTGTATGTCTCTCCTGGGAACAAAATACTACTTTATTACTTACTTGCTCTTCTCACTGTCTTGTGTGCAAGATATATTTGGTTTATTCCATGAATCTGCAGTGACTGTATAATTATTTACAGAAGTCTTTTATTTACTGTCTTACTGTTTAGATGTATATTTTTCCCATGTCCTTCAATGGAATCCATAAATATTTAATTCCCATGACTCACTGCCTTATAGGAAGAAAATACTGAGTTTATGTCATGGGACATTGTCCAATGCTGCTGTGAAAAACATTCTGCATTATTTCAGTTCCATAGAAGGCTGGCACCTCTACACCAAATGTCTACAGACTAGTGGCAATTATGATTCACAGCATGAAGACCTTTGAGAGACTGGTCCTGGACCATATGATTCCTCTTGTGAAAGACCTCCTTGACCAACTGCAGTTTTCCTGTCGGAAAAAGATCTCCCCCCATCTGGAGAAAGATGACTGTGAGGATTACGTTTTTTGATTCATCCACTGCCTTCAATACTATCCAGCCATGCCTGTTAAGGAGTTGGCTCAGGGATATGAAGGCGGATGAGCCTATGTTGTCCTGTTCAGCAGCCCTCAGTCTGTGAGGCTCAATGACTGTGTCTCTGATGTGGATGTGAGCAACACTGGAGCATGACAAGGACCTTCTCTTGTACATCTCAGACTATAAATATAACACTAGGCCATGTCACTTGCATATATCTTCTGATGATTCCGCACTAATGGGTTGTATTGATAAGGGGGATAAGGCAGAGTATTGCTTTCTGGTGCAGAAAAAATTGCCTGCAACTTCAGCAAACCCAAGGACTGGTTATTGACTTTGGCCGCACCAAAGACCCTCTAAATCTGGTCACTATTCAGGAAGTGGATGTGGACAGGGTGCACTGCTACAAGTACTTGTGAGTCCACATCAAAGACAGTCTGGACTGATCTTGTAACACAAAGGAACAATACAAGAAAGAGCAGAGCAGCTTCATGTTTATTAGTAAATTGCACTCCTTTATTGCATGTTTTATAATTCTGGGATGATAAGTGTGATTTTCTACTCTGTGGTGTGCTAGGATAGCAAGATCACTTCAAGAGAATCAATAAGCTAACTAAAAGGGCAGGCTCAGTCAGGGGACCACTCTTGACCCATCTGTGGTATGAGCGAAGTAGAGAATAAAAATAAAACTGAGTGCCGTCATAAACAATGCTGCACAATCCTCTCTTTCCAATACACTAACACTGAGTATTTTCAGCCAATAAATTATTCAGCAGAAGTGCATCACTACAGGGATTCCTTCATACTGTACCGTTGGGTCCAAAGGGCAACAATGGAGGAATTCTCTGCTCTTTACATGGCTTTTTGAAGTGGCTTGCTATCTTTAAAAGGACTGCTTTCCTTTTGCCACACTAGTTGGAAAAAGCATGTGCAATTGTGCAGAGTTGCCATTGCTCCTGCTATTGATGATTGTAATGCCAACTCATGGTTTTGGTGACTCATCCCTGGCTAATATAACTTGTTCAGCACGGTTCCAATACCAATGACAATATGCCTTACTGGATCAGTGTGATCGTGATTGCTCTTTTTATCTTCAGCCAAGTCAGAAGTTGTCTTTCATGTTAGTCTTCTTTCTTTTCTTCACTCTGTTGTGTATTTGAGAATGGGTTTGTTGTTTATCAGAATATTATAATATTTATTTATTTATGGAGTTTCTGTCAAAAGCCAAATTTTGCCCTGGAGCAAGTAAAGATCTATCTATCTATCTATCTATCTATCTATCTATCTATCTATCTATCTATCTATCTATCTATCTATCTATCTATCTATCTATCTATCTATCTATCTATCTATCTATCTATCTATGTCAAGTTCCAGAATGGTCTCATTGTCTTGACTTTTTGATTTTTGCTTACAGCATGCAGAGTGTGTGAAAGTATGTCATGAAAATGAGTGCCATTCTTTTACTCGCATTCTGTTCTGGTGTGCATAATTATATGATGGGCATAATTTACTCTCTTGTACAGTATATTGGAAGAACAAAATCATTTTTATCTCCTTTAGCCCCTCAAAGGTATCATCATTATTTCATTGCCATAATTTACTGTTGCATGTATACAATATATAGAGTATATACATACATATGTATATCTTGTGGTTAAAAACTACATTTTGTTTCCCCCAGGGTATCATAGTTATCCTGTTGCCAAGGCTTACTGCCTTATATGCATAACATACAGCATGTATCTTATGGGAGCAAGTTATTTTTTCCCTCTGTTGCTTTCTGGACTTCATATTTATCTTCTTGCCATGGTTTACCATTGTATACAATGCAGAATGGAATTCTCAAAGGACTAACATAAATACCCCCCATGACCGCACTCCCATACCACAGTGGCTTACTGGGTTGGTCTCTGACTCACTGTAACCATTTATCATTACAAGCAATGATGTATTGCTTCAAAATGTGAATGCTGTTTACTAATAAACTATATTTTTTACTAAACTTTCAACTTTGAAGAATTCCTGCATTTTATTTGCTTTTTTATTTTAAATGTATCAATGGCACTTTACTGTGATGAACTGGTTCTGGCCCTGTCCCTGTTGTCCTTAATAGGCTGTTCCCAGTGGAGCTCTGAATGGGTTTAAGTGAGAATGCTATGATAAATTATGTAATAAATGCATTACAAATTCAAGAAAGTAACTGAGGCAGATTTTTATTTTTGCTCTCACTGAAATGTTCATCCAAAAACCAGGAATCATGCAAACACTATGCCAACTAAGGCCTGGGCAGTGCAGATTGAACAGCACATGGTTAACCAAGCCTGCATGTGCATAATGTTGTTTTAAAAAATAACAATAAAAATCACACAGCTCCTCTAGTTTGCAAGGTCTTACATGTGTTCCTCAATCTCAGACACTGACTAAATTTAAGCAAAAATAAAAAAATCACATAATAGGTATTTATTTAAATTCAGTTTTATTAGCTAGTTCCTTTCCTGGCATCTGTTAATTTACTACCATTCTTACCTGTAACATGTTTAGTGTTCATTACAGAACTGACACATTCTACTGCAATCATGTTAACCACAGGCACTGTTTGAAACCCTTTACAGGACAGATGTGTTAAGTCAGTCAGTCAGTCATTATCCAACCCGCTATATATCCTAACACAGGGTCATGGGGGTCGGCTGGAGCCAATCCCATCCAACACAGGGCGCAAGGCAGGAACAAATCCCTGGGCAGGGCTCCAGCCCACCGAAATGTGTTAAGTTCATTTTCAAAATCTACCGTATAACAACATTAGTTTTATGTCTGTCCAGATACAACTGCATATAGCAACACCAGAAAAACACCGGAGAATCATAAACACAGAGGTTAGTAAGCACCAATCTCCCCATCAGTTTGTAGTATTTGAACCTCCGTCATTCTTATTTTCACTATCCATTAATCTGCACCCCCCAGCACTTTACTCTATGCCACTTACCATGCCAAAAGGCCACGGCCAGGCTCTTCCCAAGGTATTTCAAAATATTGAATGTTTGCCATTAGTGCTCAGTTGGAGAATGCACAGCTGTGGATTTAGGGGAATAAATAATTAACCAGATGATATCTCGTTGCTTATGTCTCCTTCTTTGTCCACTGGGAGATTCCTGCAATGCCTTAACCAAGCAGGGCAGGGATCATTAGCTGTAGAGAATGAAACTGTGACAGCCTAAACTAGACAAAGCCCTTAAAATCCTCCAAGATTTCTGAGAAAATGTGTAAATATTTTGTTTCTTTTTTTTTCTATTCCATCTGCAGCAGATTCAAAAGTGGGTCATTTTTTGAACTCGACACATACAGCTAATTCCCAGCACAGCCAAAGCATTCTGGATCTGCCTTCTTTACTCAGAAATGTTGGCAGTGCAGTTTTTGTTGTCAGATTAGTAAAATTAAAAATATCATTTAATTGAACTCCAGCATTATTAAAAAAAAATACACTTGGTGCTAAGGCCTTGTGATTATTTCTGCTGCCACACAGGTCCAGTGTTCTGGGCCCTGATCCCATCCTGATTGAATCAAAGCTGAAGAGCTTATAGAAGTGGATGTCTGGAGAAATCAGGAGAGTCATGTATCTGCTTATTTCCTCCACAGTTCAGAAGTTACTGACCCCGAAGAAGGCCACTAACCTTGGTGTGACACCTCCCACCTTTCTACCAATCTTCCACACCCTCTGGAACTCTGATATAAAAAGACATCAATCACATTCTCAGCCTTTTAATGGTAGACTACATAGAAACACGGCTTCACTGCTTTGGTGTAGTAGTTGCTGGCTGTATGATACCACACCCTCCAACTTCCATGACATTGATCACATTAAACAGGATATTCACTTTTGGGCCCAAACCCATTGTTATTACTTAATCAAACATGAAAAGGAGGGATTGTGTTAGTTCATTTTGGTCATGCATTTAGAATATCTCCTTGGTGGCTTGGAACATGTACAAGCCATGGCCCACTTGGAGAATACCTGGGGTACACCCAGGACACGCTGGTGGTAGTATATCTCACATCATAATCAGTGTTATGATTTTTATTCTTTTGTTTCCATCTTTTCCTTGGTCTTTAAAAATTATTTACGTAAAGTTCCTGGGGTTTTGAAGGTCAAGTTAATTAGTATTATTTATTTTTTATTCCCATCTGTTTTTACCAGTGTTAAATATGATTGACATACTCTCATAGCTATTCTTAAATAGTTTGGATGACAGTTGCTATATTTTACTAGGCTTATGATGTGTGATGTTATTACAGCAACGGTATAAACATCAGCATTTTCCACTTTATGGTTGTCCAATATTTTGGATCCGCAAATGGATAACCTTTAGCATTTTTCTCATTGTTAGTTTCTGAGTTACTGGTTATGACTACTTTTCCTGCCCTCTGAAACAAATTATGTCTTGCATTTTTTTTTCATTTTTTGATCACAATTCTGGCTACTCCCTTGTTTTTTGTTTATTTAAATTTAGTCATCATGGTTACGACCCCTGCTTGAATTCTGATCTGTTTTTCCGATTTCCTGATGACATTCACTTTCTCAAAACTGCTTTTGCCCTGTGTCAGCAGTACATCCTGTGAGTGCCTAGTTATTCCCCAGAAATTACTGTAGAGAGTTGTAGAGAATAGGGAACACAAGTGTGCTCAGTTCAGCCTGTTGCTACTGTTCCTCTCATCAGAGAAAGTGGAATGAGAATAAATGAATGATTTAATTAATGGATTTGTTAATTATGGTAGGATGGTGATCTCAAACTCCAGGTCCAGATTTCAATTCTTGTTTCAGCTACTGTTAACAGTGCAGTTTGATGCATTTGTCCTGTTTCATTAAAAGTTTTCTCTGTGCAGTCTAGTTTCTCCCCAAGCCCAACAAATGTTTGTGTTCCTGTCATTGGTGACTATAAATGGCCATACCTGTTACATAAAATGGACTAGCGTTCTTTTCTACCTTGAGTCCCATGACTTTTGTGATGGCCACCAACTCCACATTGATATTAAAAAAAGGTTTAGAAAATTGTACAATGTAATCACCACATAAAAGTTAAAATCATATACTTGTGAATGTGTAAAAATATAAATTTGAAGTTGTACAGGACTGTTTAGTTGGATTCCATTTATAATTGGCTTGCACACCATAACAGTTTTACCTGATTGCCATTATTTTTCCCTTCTGTAAAAGAATATGCATTCTTAATAAAATAACACTCAGTAAAAGTGGTAGAAAAGTGAAAATGAACACTACAAGTGGAAAGCAGTCCCTAGAAACCTAACAACAAAAGCAGTGAAATCAAGATTGATGAAATTGCCAGTCCCTGGACAGAGCTGCGGAAGGGAATTGAATTTTGCGTTACACATGACTTTTGTGTACAAGGCCATTCTGGGGCCACTTGTCCTGTTGCCACAAACAATTAAGACCATTGAGCATTTTGAAGGGGAGAATTTACTTCAGTGCAAAACTAGGAAATAGCCAGCGTTGGAGGGAATTAAATTGCAGCATCTGAGCTGCTCTGGGCAGGGTTTTTGAGCACTTGTTTCTCTTTGCAACTATAATAAGTTAAGGTGTCTGTGAGATTTTTTGTGGCTTTTGTTATTATGATTATAAATGATTATTTGAGACTGCAATATTTTAGAATATCACTATCTACATGCTTACAGAGTAAATGTAATGTAATAAAACAGCTAAGCAGAAAGGCAGTAAAATCGTGAATTCAGGTCCTTCTTTCTCCTTTAGTAATCTGTTCAAATCTAACTAGACAGCCTTGTGTACTCAGTGAGTGGAATTTTCATTTTGCTTTGTTACGATTAAATAGACCAGCCATGCAAATGTGTGGCTATATTACGTATCAACATAAAAACGAAAAAATGTTTAGTGGACGTTGACATGAGAATGGTCAGTGCTGTTCCCTCACAGATTCAGTTACCTGTGTTCAAATCCTCATCAACGAAAAGCTTACATGGTTTTGTGTATTTTTGTCATGCCCAACCAGAGTATGCCTGAGGAACTCTGGTTTTCTCCAACATCCCAGAGATTCGAGTGCTAGCTTAATGCAGTCTTAATGAGTGAATAAGTATGTGATGGACTGGCACCCTGCCTAAGACTGCCAATGTAGGCATTGTCACGCCACAACCATACTGGCGTAAGGTGGTATGTAAGATGTGTAGTAGGACTGTACTGGAACAATATGATTAAAATAGTGTGTGGTCTTGATATTTATTTACAGTAGATTTGTGCCCTGTAAAGTAAGAATGTTCTTAAGGCATGAATGTTCGGATTGAACATAAAAGATAAGAAAATAAAAGGAGATAGATTTGTAAGGTCAGTTTTGTCATAGGTACATGAAACAGTGAAATGCTTACTTGCACATGCTAATCAACATGCAATGAATGGTTATTAAATATTTTTTAATATCTGAACAATCTTTGTACCATGTATAGCACAAATGTACCTAAACTTTAATAGCAATTTCTAAATAAGTGATTTTTACATTTTTAGAAGGGCATGAAGTAGAACAGGCACCCCCTCCAAAATGAATTTGAATGGAAATGTCTTTAGAGTTATTTAGTTTGTTATAATTAAACACTGCCTTGGAAAAATGATGATAGCAGACCTGCAATAGGATTTCAGCTAATGGACACTAAAATGTCCTTGTTCTGCTGCTTCCTCTCCTGAACAAACCCCTGTTTGGGCCGAGATTTTCCAGTCCCTTTGGCAAGCTGAGGGATTTCTATGATTAAACAGTAGGAGTCTTTCTAACTGCATGTGTACCAGCTCAGAGTACACATCCGTTTAAGAGGCAAGTTATTAAACCATATTAAAATACATAGTAGCTCCCTCTCTGCAAAAAAAGAAAAAAATAGTGAAGTCACTTATTTGATAATGTTGACTTCACAATGAAAAATACATGAACAAAAGCCAAAAATATTTGCAAGATTTACTGGCATACAATGGTAACCAAGACGAACAGCTCAGCTTTCTCAGAATTATTGCCGTTTTAAACATTGTCAACTTTGATCTTTCAGAAATGTTTGCGCATTACAGGGTTGTTGGAAATATAATACATAAAGTTAAACTTTTAAAGAAAGGTTTGTGCTCAAAGAGCACGCATGCTTTCTAGGAAAATAATTTTTAAATATACTGTACCATGAAGTATAAATCTTGTATTTCTATAAGGCACTAAAAATGCAAAATGGCACTGGATACAAACAAGTCTACCTGTTCTTTTTTTCCAAACTTTTCTTAGTTAAGTAACATGGCTATGACCTTACCAACTATATATATCCTCAGCTGCACTTTGAATCCATTAGTCTGTCTAGCTACCCAGTCAACAGCAAATCACCAAACCCCACATGTTGTCCTCTTCTGACAAGTGTGTGTACAAATGAAACCATCAAATAATGGTCTTTCTCATTTTTATTTGTATTTGTCAGTTTTTTAAACTGACAATGGTTGAGCCTCTGCTGAAAAGTGATCCAAAAGTGGAGAATCTGGGCCTGCTGAGAACCTCGGGCCCTTGGTGCTCACTGTTTCATCCGAGCTGATTTGGGCAGGATTTCCATGAACTGGCTTTTCTTTGCAATCATTGTAACATAATGCATCCAGGCATGAAACGGCTGAAGAAGTGAGAAGCTCCTTTTGTGGTTGATGTTAATATGATTATAAAATGATTTTTTGAGATTGCAGCATTTTAGACAATCACCAACTACATCATACAGACTAAGCAGGTTAATATAAAAGATTCTTGTAGAAATGTAGGAATATTTCAAAATCAAGTTGTTCTCTTTCCTCCAGGCCAAAGTAATTGATTCAGATGTAACCAGCCTTGTGATCTGAATGATTGCATTTCCCATTGTGCTTTGTAGTGATTAAATAAAACCAGCCATTCAAATGAGAAGATATATTGTATTAGATATCATGAGAAACAGTAATCTCGGAGGCCATTTAGAATAAAATCATTGATTGTTAGGTACAGAAAGATGGAAGTAATTTAATTATGGAAACAAATATCATAGTGAACACTTTTTCATTTTATATGATATGATTGTCTTACCTTAACAACATTTCATCCTTTGCTTGAACACAATGTGTTAAAAGATATTGTACCTATAAATGTTTTAACATGCAGTCCAACCTTTTCAATACCAGATAGCTCATAAAACTTTAGGAAAGTGTGCCAAACCCCCCCACCCCCCCTGATGTTTGGGGTCAGCAACTTAAGCTGTTAACTCTCACCTTTACTCTGGGTGGCAATAATTATCCAACGATCAAACAATGGTGGTACAGCCAGTGACCCTGGGGGGCACTTTGCCTTAGCATTCCAGGAAGTTTGGACAAATGCTGTAGTAAAAGGCAAATGTTTGTTTGAAAAAGGTTTCAGTCATTTTTTAACCTACCAGTGAGACTAACTGCTTTTCCCAGGAATCTCCTCTCCTTGTTCAGCACAGCAACAATACTGAAAGAGATGCAACTAAGAATGGGTCATAATTTAGAAAGGAAAATGACTTAAATGGCTAATACACTTTTTTTTTATTCATACATTTTATTTTCAGTCTTGTAATAAAATGATACACCTAACAAAACAATGCATGTGTACGCAAAGACAACGATAAAATGTGAAATCTCATTACATGAAAGTCATATTAACCTGAGATATCTATTGGATTTTCTTTCCCTGAATGCCATATAAACCAATCTGCAATCTAATTTCACGGAATCTCGCTTTGGAGGAATCTGAATAACTTCCCACTATGTAAATGCATTATTTGTCTGTTTGAGTATTTGTATATTTTCTCAGGGTGACGAGTTCATTCTGTATTGTTATATTATTTTGCACATTTTTGACTACCTTGCAATGCACTTGTTTAGATAAAAATTAACTGATTAATTGTACTCTTCAGAACACATACTCCCAATTCATATGGAGTGACCAGCACAGAGGTTGAGCATTAGCGTTACATAGCTACAGCATAGCAGACTGGGTGTGAATCTGCATGAGTGGAATCTGCATCTTCTGTGGATGTTTGTGTGAATTTTTCTTTAGCTATTCCACTTTTACTCCCTCATCCTAAACATATGCTAGTTTGCTTGACTGGTATTTCCAGATTGTCCTGGTTATGGTGTGGTGGGGCCTTGCGGTGGAGATTTCCTGTCTTGGTTTCTACCTTGCACCTGATACTGCTGAAACTGGTTCTGGCTTGGTAAGACCAAGAAGTGCCTTCTGTGTGTGTGCACATGATCAGCTGATGATCAGACTCTTTTAGTAGTTAATAGCTTTTCTTAAAAGAAAAATCATTGCATTATGCTCTGTGTCCAAAATTTATGTGACCAGCCATATCTTAATCAAATTTCATCCTTACGGAAATGACTCAAAGAATCATACTCCTATTTATTGAAGTATCCATGATACTCTAAACAGACACAGTAAATTCATTCTGTTGATAGAATATACTTTCTTTCTGCTTGCTCTGATTGAACATAAGACAACTCATTGTCATTTGCATTGCTCAGAGCTCTACTGAACTTTAGGAGCAAGATTCTGAACAATACTTGATACTACAATATTAATGTTAATAGAACTGTTTTCATCAAAATTATATTAAAAGAATCAGAATTTAAATTAAATATATCATAGTTATTTTAGGCTATGCTCACAGTTAGCAATAGCTGTATGGTGAGAAGAATTTTAAGAAACCAAGCCAAGCCTGCAGTAGAAATGTGGCCAACATCAGAAAATGGGTGCTATTAAGATGTCTATTTATGATGAACATCTATTAGGTATAAAAAACATAGCAAAAATAAGTTATTGTGAAAAAGCTTTGGACATGAAAAGAGCAATGATTTAAACACATTACATTAAAGTGGACACAGGCCATGTTCAAACATTGTGATTGTGATCCAAACCCAGTGATTTGAGGTCAGTACGCATTTTTATAATAAATGCTCATATGTTACGTGATTAGTTAAGTAACAGAGTGATAGTTAACATTCCAAAGAGCAAAACAGTGTAACAAAGAACAATTTGTTTGTTGGACCAGTTTTATGTTAGAAGTTGGGATAACTGATACATTTAAAACTGAAAGCTAGCCAACTTCCATTTTCATCAGCATACTGAACCAAGGAGCTCAATATTCCATCCACTCAGGGGCCCTGGTTTTACTGGAAGATGTGACAAATTTAACATGAGGTCTTTCTAAGAACTTCACCTGAATAAAAGGCACTAGCAATCCATTGATACTATCGTCAGGTGTCTTAGTACATTTTTCTACAAAGACAATTAAATATTATGATATATTTAGACAATATTTTATCTTCAAACTTAGTATCCTGAGTGCACTATAAATACTTACACTATATACTATATATGCATTTTACAGCTTTCTCAAATTCTGAAAGGTGAGCCAACTATTCAGTGGCTATTTTTGTGCCTTTTGTCAGCTATTACAAGAGTGGCACCTGCACAGTTATTGAAGAAAGACAAGTGTGAAAGTCAGATTCCTAATTTGGATAAGGATAGAAGCTAATCTGATAGTGGATAGTGAAGATGCTCTAGCGATGATCTCAAGCATATTACATGATTTAAGGTGAAAGTGGCACTTATCATCCTGGGGAAGTGCAGTATCTGAAACTGTCTGATATAAAATATGTTCACTGTGATTATAAACTATACCTTTACACTGTACCTTTTCAGAGTTATGTCTGGGAATATTTGACTGCTTAGAGATTTCTTTAAGAAGGATTAATGATAGCACAAGAATTACAAGACATCTATATTGTCTGTTAGCTGAAACTAATAATATGCTTATTCTATTTTATTTTTTGGACAACACTAAATATTATCCATATGTTATTATTCCACATTCCTGACTACATAAAAGAATTACAAATATCTGATGTGTTTGGTCTATTGTATCTACTCTGGTAGAATATCATTTTTTCCTCTGCTTTTCTGCACATTTTCCAGCTGTTGAGTATTTTTTCTCGATGCCAGAAATGTACTGGAAAATAATGCCATTAGGCCTCGGTGATGTGGCTGAACTGAATGTTGAGATTCTACTTCAGAATTTGACAGCTTTGTGTGTCTTTTTGAAAATGTCTGTGGCAGGATTGCAGGAGCTCTCTTTAAATAAAATTTTAAAAAAATTTAAAAAACACAGTAAAGCAACAGTTTGATGGAAACATCAGGGTGCTGTCTTTGTTATTAATAAGAGGTAACATACTATCTATCCTATCATGAACACAGATATAAAACCACTAAATACAGGGCTGTCACGGATCTTGGCATTTAGGCCCTGCATGACAAATCAAGTTACATGACACCATAATGAAATCTACAGCCCATAATGGAGGTAACCCCATCTCCCGACCACATACATTTACATAAGCAGGCTCCAGTGAAAAATGTGATCTTTAAATTAAGAGAATACTCCATAATTGGATAATTTTAAAATCAAATAAAGAGTGATAAATGACAGCAAAACAGAGACAGAGAGGTTAAAAAGAAAAGAGGAGAGGTATGATGGATGACATTTAGCAATAATGATGGCCAATGGTTGTATATGTCAAATGTGTCATATGTGACTGGGTCATAAAACTAATACTATACAGCCAGTCTCAGACATACAGCATATTACTGTATACATTTTTAATCCTTTAAAGGATCATTTGAAGTTCTTACTAAATAGTTACCGCCTAGTTGATAAGATTAGCAATTTATTTTCAGAATGTTTGTATAAACATGCAACACACATATGAGACACTTATTAGTATCATAATGTGAGTAATTGCTCTTATAAAGATAAAAGTATACAGCTACACAATAATGTTATATACTGATAGCAGAATAAGGCAACAGTGAATCTTCAATAGCCAGACCCTGGACAAATGTGTTAAAAAGCATACTATACACCTTTTGGAAATTAAATAAAAGGTATTACCAGTTAGTCTTACAAATAATTGAAAATGAAGCATTATCTTACTCATTTTAATTTGATTATGTCACAAATTATAAGGAGTATGAAGACCTTGCAACTAAAAACTTGATATAGATATTTAGGATAAGGAAAAACAGTAAGGAAAGCCATTACCCAAATGTCTGCAGCCATCTAACTATCTTATATATTTTAGTCACTTTATCTCATCAACTCATAATGCTTTTCCAGGTGAAGGTGGAGGCTGTTGTATATTCTTTATATATTGTGATGTACAGGACAGAGTTAGACCAAGGGTCTTCAACTCCTGTCCTGGAGGGCCCCAGTGGCTACAGGTTTTCATTCTAACACTTTTCTTAATTAGTGACCTTTTTTTGCTCCTAACTAATTTCCCTTCGATTAATTTTATTTGACTTGCTCTTGAAGACTCCACCCCCTTAATTGTTTCTTTTTCTTTAATTAGTAGCCAAACAATAATGTTATATAAAATTAACCAAAACATGACCAGCAAATCATACAATGATCATACAATATCTGAAAATAAAGAAAAATGAAGGTCTCTGAAATGCTGATCTGCTCAAGTCCCCAAAATATTTTAACACTGCTCTTAGAAAAGAGAAAATTTTGGAAATGTATGCTATTACACAGTGAGAGCAGCAAAAGCCATGGAATTAAAGAACAGATTTAATTAACGACAAGAATCAGAGCCTAATTAAGCAACTGGTTGAAGTGAAATTGGTTGGAGTTTGAGGCCCTGACTTAGTTGGTCTTCTGTTGGCTCACACACTTCACATTTCATTTCTGTTTGGGTGCCATTCAAGGAAAGAAATTAAGCAATTCAGAGGAATGATGAAGAAATTCAGGAGAAAAAATCTTAAAAAACAAGCAAATTAAAACAAATTCAAACGAAGTTAATTAGCAGCAAAAACAGTGCACTAATTAAGAAAAGGGTAAGAATAAAAGCCTGCAGCCAATGGAGCTCTCCAGGACCGGAGTTGGAGACCCCTGAGTTAGACAGTTGCAGGATCAGCAGCATGGTGACCACATCAACACATACGTAACTCTTATATCTCACGGTAAATAAAGTCTTTAAATGTGTTTGCCTTGCTATTGCAATTAGCTTTCCCCAGCCATGGGGCTTCTATCTTTCTGCTCAGTCTCAAAGGTGGCATCTCCACCCCTCTACAGCAGTCAAGCTCTACAGAAGATTATTTTGACTGTAATGGACTCAAGCTTTATTGAACATTTATATTTGTTTCTTGTTTTATTTGTTGCTGAAAGGCTCTAAATCTGTTTCTACTACTTCAAAAATAAAGTGATGCTTTTTAAAATTCCCGACTCTGTGGTTGCACTGAATGGATTTAAAATTGTGTGGGTGGACAGAAGTACGTAGGAAAATAGCAAGAGGAAAGGAGGCAGACTTGCTGTTTTTATGAATGAAAAATGGTGCAACACCAGACACTGTTACAATTAAAGCACAAGGATGCAACCTAAATGTTGAGCTGCTCACAATGGGCTAAAGACCTTATTATATGCCAAGAAAGTTTTCACATGAAATTGTCCTGGCAGCTTACATCCTCCTCTCATCAGATGTAGCAACTGCAACAGGCGCACTATACTCTGTCATAAATAAATTCTCTACTGACCATCCCAGTGCTTTCATCACAATTTCTATGGACTTTAACCATGTTTCACTTTAATCCACCCTTACCAATTGTTATCGGTTTGTGGACTACACAACAAGACAAAACAAGATCCTGGACTTGTTATATGCTAATGTTAAATAGGCCTTTAGGCTAATCGGACCATAATCTGGTACACCTCATACCTTCATATACTGTAAACCCATTTTCCAGAGGTTGCCATCCACCACATTCACCGTGCAGGGGAGGCTAAGGAGGCTCTGAAGGATGTCTTTGAGAACACTGACTAGGATATGCTTTATAAGTCACACAGCCAGGATATTGATGGTCTCAGCCACTGTATCACAAAATACAGTGGAACCTCGGTTCACGACCATAATCCGTTCCAAAACTCTGGTCGTAACCCGATTTGGTCATGAACCGAAGCAATTTCCCCCATAGGATTGTATGCAAATACAATTAATCCAGTCCAGACCGTACAAACTGTATGTAAATATATTTTTTTTTCAAGTTTTTAAGCACAATTATAGTTGATTATACCATAGAATGCACAGCGTAATAGTAAACTAAATGTAAAAACATTGAATAACACTGAGAAAACCTTGAACAACAGAGAAAACTAACACTGCAAGAGTTTGCGCTATAGAGCTACGAACCGCTCGCTAAAAAAACACTTTTTTAATGAGTTTTAAGCACAGGGAAAAAAAAAATGAACATTTGAAAAATCCGTAATTTAATAAACCGCCAAGAAAAGTAACATTGCAACAATGCATGCTACGAACCGATCACTGTAAACCGAAGTGAAAACAAAAACAAGCCCCATGCATTCTTTAACTGCCTCCTCAGCATTATGCGTCCAGCCCCCTCTCTCACACTTGTTCTCTCTCTCTCGCGCCTGTGTGTGTGTGTCTCTCTCTTCTCTCGCACGCCTGTGTGTGTCTCTCTCACTCGCCTGTGTGTGTGTCTCTCTCTCTCTCACGCGCCTGTGTGTGTTTGTGTGTGTCTCTCTCTCGCACGCCTGTGTGTGTGCACGCCTGTGTGTGTGTGTCACTCTTGCGCGCCTGTGTGTGTGTCTCTCTCTCGCGCGCCTGTGTGTGTGTGTGTTGCGCTCTCTCACTGCACAGGGAATGCACAGGGAGAGACTGAACACTTGCGGAAATCATCAGCGCGCACAAACCGAAAGGGAAACTGGCTTGTTCGTATACTGAGTGTGTGGTCGTGAACAGATGCAAAAGTTTGGCGAACTTTTTGGTCGTAAACCGATTTGTACGTGTTCAGAGACGTTTGTGAACCGAGGTTCCACTGTACATCAAGTTTTGTGTGGATAACATAGTCCCCACAAAGACAGTGTGCTGTTTTTCCAACAACAAGCCATGGATCATAAAAGAACTGAAAGCCCTACTGAATATAAAGAAGAGAACCTTCCGGTCTGGAGATAAGGATGGAATCAAGTGGGTGCAGTCAGAATGGAGAATATGCTGGGTGTCTCCGGCATTGCCCTCCAGTGGTTCAAGTCCTATTTGACTGATAGGCAAGAGTTTGTCAGTCTTGGCAACAGCAGATCTAGCTCAGCGTCAGTCACACAAGGAGTTCCTCAGGGCTCTGTCCTCGGCCCTCTTCTCTTCTGTATTTATATGCTTCCCCTTGGCCATATTATCCATAGCTATGGACTGGGTTATCATTTTTATGCAGATGATATTCAACTCTATTTCAATGTTAAAAGTGGAACTTCATCAGAGCTTTCTCAGCTCACAACCTGCCTTAGTGAAATTAAAACCTGAAGCAGAACTCTTTAAAATTAAATTGCAACAAAACTGAACTTGGGACTAAAATGCAACTTAATAAAATGAGCTCTTTCCCAGTCCATCTTGGCGGTGATCTCATCAGACCTGCCCCTACTATAAAGAATCTTGGTGTCATTTTTGATTCCTCCCTCTCTTATTCCGCCCACATAAATCACATTAAGAAACTTTCTTACTTTCACCTCCGTAACATATCCCGTGTTCCCCTTCCTCTCCTTCTCTAATGCTGAGAAACTTGTCCATGCTTTTTATCACATCCCGCATCGATTATTGTAATTCCCTACTGGCAGGTGCCCCTTCTAATCTTATATCACAGCTCCAGCTTATTCAAAACTCAGCTGCAAGAGTCCTTACTCGAACCAGCAGCAGCGAGCACATCACACCCATCCTCCTCCATCTTCACTGGCTCCCTGTGTCTTACAGAATCAAATATAAAATCCTACTAATAACTTACAAAGCCTTACTGTAAATAATCTCGCGCCAAACTATATCAGTGACCTTCTCCATCACTATGTGCCTGCCTGCCCACTAAGGTCCTCTGATTCTGGCAATCTTGTTGTACCCCACACTAATCTACACTCTATGGGTGACAGGGCCTTCAGCTGTATAGCGCCCAGACTCTGGAATGACCTATCGAAATTAATCAGCTCAGCTGACTCCATGAATTCTTTTAAAGAACAACTCAACACTCATCTGTTCAGGAAGGCTTTTAGCTCTACTTGACTTTATTACCCTTCTCTCAGTTTACTTCTCTGTCAAGATGCTCATGTAACCTGTATGTGTGTATGCTAGACCATCAATTATGTTGTCTGTTTTTTTTTCTCTCTGAATTCACTGTCGTAATGTTCTTTATTTATTTATCTGGTTTGTACAATGCTATATACTGTATACCCTGCCGTTCTTTCTTCTATTCTGTAATTGCATTGAGCATGGGAAAGGTGCTATATAAATAAAATGTATTATTATTATTATTATTATTATTTATTATTAACTAAAGCAACAGCTCTGTGAGGGGAAAGTCCACTAAGGAGACAAAATTTACAAGCAGGCTGTTAAACATGCAGAGGAAGGAGCAGGACTCATTTTTGTAAGCCCCTACCCCAAACACTGTTACTTCTTTGTTCAAGCTGAGGACGTTCTGGAATCCCAACTGACATCTGAACCTTGCACAAACTACAATGACATTACACCTGTGGTCTCTAGCCCCCCTCCACTCCCTGAATTGTGTGTCTCTGCGTATCAAGTGAGGAGAGCAAAGTGAAAACTCTGCATGAACAAGGCTTCACGGACAGGTGGAATCAGCCCCAGGGTGCTGAAAACATGTGCCAGCCAGCTCTGTGGACTCCTTCAGCACCTGTTCACCCTTACCTTGAATTTGCGGAATGTTCCCCAGCTGTGGAAAATATCCTGTGCGGACTCAGTGCCAAAGAAAGGGCATTCCAGTGATCCCAAGGACTTCAGACCCATTACTGTTACTTTAAACATTATGAAGACCTTTGAGAGGCTGGTCCTAAAGCAGCTACGACCCCTGGTTTCAGATGTGTGTCAGATATGGTGTTGTGTAATACTGACTGTCCTATCTCTGTTTCTGTTTACCCTTTACACAACAGACTTCCAGCAGAATACCAGTGCTTGCCATCTACAGAAATTTTTAGATGACTCATCCATCATAGGCTTCATTAATAATGGAGATGAGTCAGAGTACAGAAAATTTACAGAGAACTTTGTCTTGTGGTGAACAGACAACAACCTGGAACTCAACATCAGCAAGCTGCGTGTGCAGCAAGTTGCTGGAAATGTTCTACCAATCCATAGTAGCCAGTGTGGTATTCTATGCTGTAATCTCCTGAGGAAGCAACCTGGGCACAAAAGAAGCACAGTGCCTGAACAAACTCATCAGGAAAGGCTGCTCCATCACAGGGCAACCTTGGACAAACTTTAAACAGTTGTGGAAAAGAGGATGATGGCAAAATTGGGTGCTATCATGAAAAATCCCCCCTATCCTCTCCAGGAGGCACTCTCTAAGAGCACTTTTGGCCAAAGGCTCATTCTACCATGGTGTGGTAAGAAGCGCCTATGGGTGTCTTTCTGCCCATTGCTATCAGGCAATTTAAAGCTTCCACCCAATGTACTCATTAAGTTTATTTTCTTTTAATTAATTAATTAATTATTGATTGGATGTATTATCTATCCTGTGAGACTGTATTGTTGCTTTTTTTGTTTCTGATACTGTATGCATTTGAATATCCCCATGACATTAATAAAGTTTATCTAATTTAATCTAAAATATTTGTTAATTTGTGAAACTCAGAGTCTAGAACATGGCAGAATTTCTAAACCAACATGAAGTGCAAGAAAGTTTAAGATCAAATTTAATATGAACCTTCTTAGTTCTAGTCTTGATAGACCTAATATCTTCACCATATGAAAGGACAATAGACAGATTGTGAGCAGGGTGTGATGGGTCATCCTCTGAAACAACAGAGTGAATTCATTGAGGACGATGACATGCTACAATATGGGAAGAATTTGAAACCTACTGTGACAGATGTTCAGGGACCTTGCCCCACTGGGATGGCAGAAGACCGGAAGGACCGAGAAAAGGGCAATAATCTTTCCTGGACCACAAGGGGGATTACATGGGGGTCACAGAGCTTGGAAGCTCAACCCTATGGAGGGACATGGCCACCACCAGGGAGTGTCTGGACAGCTCTGGAACAGTGGTCTGCAGCACTTCCGCAACACCCGTTAATGTTAATGTTAATTGAGGAGCACCTCTAGCACTTCCGGATGCTGTATAAAAGAGGCCGCCTCACTCCACTCGGGAGCTGGAGTCAGGTGGAAGAGCTTGCCTGGGACGAGTTGGAGGCGGTAGTGAGGAAAGAATGGAGTCTGAAGGACTATCTGATTGTGATTGGTGCACTGTGTTCTTGTGTGGTGTAATAAATGTGTGTTTTGGGACATTCTGTGTTTGCCTGTTTGTGTCCGGGTCCGAATATTCCACATTACTCATGTCATTGTCTCAGATTTTCCTTGTCTTTACCGGAGATAATGATATAACACAGAGAAACGGAGTGTTATGGTACAGCCAACGTTTCATCACTGGCTTAAGTGTGTTGTCTTTTTTGTTAATCTTTTTGTTCTTTTCTATTAATTATTTTGTAAACATTATTCATATTGTTTTTGTTTTTTTATGTATTGATTAATATTTTGTATGTTAATTATTTTGTGTTTAGGTATGATGTTAGTTTTGTTGTGTCTACTTCTTTACATTAAGTTTCCTGTTGAACCAAAGGGGATGGGGCACCCATCTGCACCTGGGGGTCCATTCATTTGCATTTATAAGCCGACAAAAAAAAGTTTCTATGTAAGTCATCTCATTAAGGTTACAGGAGGCATTCCAAAAAAGACCTATGGACTGTACTTTATAATAATATATGGTTTTTAATCTACATAGTTTCTAGTCAAACCAACTTGCAAAGTTATGATTTCTTATTTGTGTCTCATATACTTAAACCTTACAGTGTTTATGGCATCTTAATATATACAATCCTTTAGAAAAGTCTTAGGAACACTATACAAATACTAAGTAGGGCCTTTTTTGCTCTCAAAATAGCCTCAACTCTTCACAGCATGGCTTTCACAAGATGTTGGAAGCACTTCTTTCACATTCTGGTCCAAGTTGACATGTTTGCATCAAACAATTTCTGCAGATTTGTCAGAAGCACATTAATGTTATAAATCTCCTGTTCTACCACATCTTGAATATGTTCCATTGGATTCAGATTTGGTGACTCTGAAAACCACTGAAGGGCACTGAATTCATTGTCATATTCATGAGACCAGTTTGAAATCACTTTTGTTTTGTGACATGAAGCTTTATCATTCTGGAATTAGCCATTAACAGATGGGTAAATTGTGGCAATGAAGGGATGTATATGGTTAGCAACATTACTCAACTAGGCTGTGGCATTGAAGCAATGATTAATTAGTATTAGCAGGCTCATAAACTCATACTGTTGGCAGTAACTGCTGATCCTACTATTTGTGTGCCTCAGCAAAAATCAAGATTCATCAGACCAGGCTACATTTTTCCAGTATTCAACTGTTTAGTTGTGGTGAGCCAGTGCCCATCCTCATCCTTCTGGTCTTGGCTGGCAGGAGTAGAACCCTAAATGGTCTGCTGCTGTTGTAGCCCATGCGCCTCAAGGTTTGATGTGTGGTGCATTCTGAAATGCTTTTTGCTCACCATATTTGCACAGAGAGGTTACCTGAGTTACCATAGCTTTTCTGTCTGCTGGAACAGTCTGGCTGTTCTTTCTTACCAACAAGGTGTTTCCATCTGCTGAACTTCTGCTCACTGGATGTTTTTTGTTTTCCTCACCATTTTGTGTAAACTCTAGATAGTGTTGTGCATGGAAGTCTCAGAAGCTCAGCAGTTAGAGAAATACTCACCCAACCCATCTGGCAGAAACAATCATGCAATGGTCGAAATCACTGGGAAGGCATTTTTCCCTATTCTGGTGTTTGATGTGAATATGAATTGAACTGAAACTCCCAACCTGCATCTGCATGATTTAACATATTGTGCTGCTGCAACATGATTGGCTGACTAGATAATTGAACAGATAAGAAGCTGTAGATGTGTTTCTAATAAGTGGTTCAGTAAGTGTGACTTCCTTTTTGGGTAATAATTGTGTTAGGGCACATTAACATCCATTTCTGCCACTTGAATTAAGACTTTTTCCTGTCTCATAAGAATAAATTCACTGCTGCAAAGATAGGAAAGTGCTTACAAATAAAATAACATGATATTAAAATACAAAATATTATTATTTTTAATTGTTTTTGTTATCTCTGTAAGTGGATATATTTCTCTGTAGGACAGCAATGAGGTTTGTCAAAAATGAAAAATGGAATGCTAAATTGCTCAAAGTAAAAGAATTATGAAGAGCTGTCCAGAGGCAGCAGCCCTCTGCTGAAGTGCTGATACCCTTTAAGAATGCTGTTTACATTTTATTTCAGATAAGTACATTTCCTTACACTGTATTCAGAATTGTAGCTCTTGAAGTAAGCAAAAGAACAGCAATGCATATTTACTCTGTGTCATTTATTTTTAACAGTTTCCAAAGTGATTAGATTTTCAACCTGCTATGTGCTACAGTACAGCTCATTTAAATTTTTTTAAAGGAGATATTTTGTTGCACAGATCTTAGTGGACACAAATATTATAATTGAAATGATATATTAAGTGACTCTGCTTTGGAGACAGGAGACCTCATGATCCAATTCAAAGTGTTGCCAAACAATTTTGTATTTCAAACAACTGTATTTTTGAGACATAAAAGAATAAATTAATGCAAGCCTTGTCCTTGTAATGATTGCAATCAGGGCATTCAACAGTCTCAAACAGAAGGGCAAACATGCTTTTCTGTAGAAGATAATCCTGTAAATAATTTAGATGGATCTGTGTACTTTTGGCTATCATTTCCTCTCAAACTGTGCATTTACTCACTAACTCAAAGAACTTCAAAGAAAGCGTATATTTCCTCACTCATTAAAAGAACCAGGTAAAATAAAAAAAGATAAAAAGAAGCAGAAAGCTGGACTTAGCGAGAGGACCTAATGTAAGGAGCAGAGAGCCCCCTGTCTTAATCAAGAATAGTATACTTTATTATATGAAGCTAAAAACCTAACAATGGATGGAGGATCTGAAGAATGGGAGAGCTGGTGTGGACAAGTCTGGCTAACTGAGAATTACTGCAAGCATTAAGGAGAATCTGTATGTAATGAGTTCAGTTTAGAAGAAATTATGGAACTCAGTCTCACACATAGCATTTGAGCACAACTAAAGGTGATGACAAGAGAGAAAGATTACCTTAAAATAATTACAACTTTATGAATCTTTGTACTTTGCACACTTCTTAGTAACCAGGGGGGCCTATTTATGTTCCAAGAGTTGGCTGAACACTGATATCTTACTTTGGTGAAGCAAGAAAAGTGGACTGTTTGAATAATTACTTCCAGCAGCAATCACTCCAACTGTGATGAAACGTTTTAAGAGACTTGTGCTGGGACACATTAAACAGTATATTTTATTAACGTCATCACTATGACATTTTGTATTTATTTTTGGATCACAGATTTCATAACTTGTATGTGTTTCTGCATGGTCATGGCCATAGTTTACAATTCCTATCCCTTTTGCCATTCACATGACACACCGGAGTTAGATAATGTGTTATGTCATTGCTCCCCACCTATATATAGTCATATGAAAAAGTTTGGGAGCCCCTCTCAGCCTGCAAAATAATTTACTCTACTTTCAACAAAAAAGATAACAGTGGTATGCCTTTCATTTCCTAGGAACATCTGAGTACTGGGGTGTTTTCTGAACAAAGGTTTTCAGTGAAGCAGTATTTAGTTGTATGAAATTAAATCAAATGTGAAAAACTGGCTGTGCAAAAATGTGGGTCCCCTTGTAATTTTGCTGATTTGAATGCATGTCACTGCTCAATACTGATTACTTGCAACACCAAATTGGTTGGATTAACTCATTAAGCCTTGAACTTCATAAACAGGTGTGTCCAATCATGAGAAAAGGTATTTAAGGTGGTTAATTGCAAGTTGTGCTTCCCTTTGACTCTCCTCTGAAGAGTGACAGCATGGGATCCTCAAAGCAACTCTCAAAACATCTGAAAACAAAAATTGTTCAGTATCATGGTTTAGGGGAAGGCTACAAAAAGTTATCTCAGAGATTTAAACTGTCAGTTTCCACTGTAAGGAATGGAATCAGGAAATGGAAGGCTACAGGCACAGTTGCTGTTAAACCCAAGTCTGGCAGGCCAAGAAAAATACAGGAGTGGCATATGCGCAGGATTATGAGAATGGTTACAGACAACCCACAGATCACTTCCAAAGACCTGCAAGAACATCTTGCTGCAGATGGTGTATCTGTACATCGTTCTACAATTCAGCGCAGTTTGCACAAAGAACATCTATATAGCAGGGTGATGAGAAAGAAGCCCTTTCTGCACTCACGCCACAAACAGAGTCGCTTGTTGTATGCAAATGCTCATTTAGACAAGCCAGATTCATTTTGGAACAAAGTGCTTTGGACTGATGAGACAAAAATTGAGCTATTTGGTCATAACAAAAAGTGCATTGCATGGCGGAAGAAGAACACCGCATTCCAAGAAAAACACCTGCTACCTACTGTAAAACTTGGTGGAGGTTCCATCATGCTGTGGGGCTGTGTGGCTAGTTCAGGGACTGGGGCCCTTGTTAAAACATCTTGCATCACCCCAGTATGTGCGTCTCGGGAACTGCAGGTCCGACATTGTGGTCAGCAACACAGGAGCGCCACAGGGGACTGTACTTTCTCCGGTCCTGTTCAGCCTATATACATCGGACTTCCAATACAACTCGGAGTCTTGTCACGTACAAAAGTTTGCTGACAACACTGCTATCGTGGGCTGCATCAGGAGTGGGCAGGAGGAGGAGCATAGGAACCTAATCAAGGACTTTGTTAAATGGTGTGACTCAAACCACCTACACCTGAACACCAGCAAAACCAAGGAGCTGGTGGTGGATTGTAGGAGACCCAGGCCCCTCCTGGACCCCGTGATCATCAGAGGCGACTGTGTGCAGAGGGTGCAGATGTATAAATACCTGGGAGTGCAGCTGGATGATAAATTGGACTGGACTGCCAATACTGATGCTATGTGCAAGAGAGGACAGAGACGACTATACTTCCTTAGAAGGCTGGCGTCCTTCAACATCTGCAATAAGATGCTGCAGATGTTCTATCAGACGGTTGTGGCGAGTGCCCTCTTCTATGCAGTGGTGTGGTGGGGAGGCAGCATAAAGAAGAAGGACGCCTCACGCCTGGACAAACTGGTGAGGAAGGCAGGTTCTATTGTAGGCATGGAGCTGGACAGTTTGACATCTGTGGCAGAGTGACGGGCACTGAGCAGGCTCCTGTCAATCATGGAGAATCCACTGCATCCACTAAACAGTGTCATCTCCAGACAGAGGAGCAGCTTCAGCGACAGACTGCTGTCAATGTCCTGCTCCACTGACAGACTGAGGAGATCGTTCCTCCCCCACACTGTGCGACTCTTCAATTTATTCAAGTTATTGTCTGTTTTACATGCATTTTTATCACTCTTTAATTTAATATTGTTTTTTATCAGTATGCTGCTGCTAGAGTATGGGAATTTCCCCTTGGGATTAATAAAGTATCTATCTATCTATCTATCTATCTATCTATCTATCTATCTATCTATCTATCTATCTATCTATCTATCTATCTATCTATCTATCTATCTATCTAAAGTCGAGGGTCAGATGAAATCAACCCAATATCAACAAATTCTTCAGGATAATGTTCAAGCATCAGTCACAAAGTTGAAGTTACGCAGGGGTTGGACATTCCAACAAGACAATGACCCAAAACACAGTTTGAAATATACAAAGGCATTCATGCAGAGGGAGAAGTACAATGTTCTGGAATGGCCTTCACAGTCCCCTGACTTGAATATCATCAAAAATCTTTGGGATGATTTGAAGCAGGCTGTCCATGCTCAGCAGCCATCAAATTTAACTGAACCGGAGAGATTTTATATGGAAGAATGGTCAAAAATACCTCCATCCAGAATCCAGACACTCATCAAAGGCTATAGGAGGCATCTAGAGGCTGTTATATTTGCAAAAAGAGGCTCAACTAAGTATTGATGTAATATCTCTGTTAGGGTGCCCAAATTTATGCACCTGTCTAATTTTGTTATGATGCATATTGCATATTTTCTGTTAATCCAATAAACTTAATGTCACTGCTGAAATACTACTGTTTCCATAAGGCATGTCATATATTAAAAGGAAGTTGCTATTTTGAAAGCTAAGCCAATGATAAACAAAAATCCAAAGAATTAAGATGGGTTCCCAAACATTTTCATATGACTGTAAGATGGCTACATACTACTTTCAGTGTCTAAGCTTTGAATTAAAATACAAACTCTGACAGTGAAGAATTGTTGGGGAAATAGTTAGGGAAAGCATCCTCAGGTACAGTTAGGACCACTTGCTCTCAATTCTTGACGATGCTTCCGGGCTCATATTTACCGTAGTTTTATTACTTTTTTTTATCTTTTCATATGACTAAATCCAGTTCCTTTGACTATACCAGGGGTCTGCAACCTTCACTATGAAAAGAGCCATTTTGCCCCCTCTTCCTCCAAAGAAAAATAGTCTGGAGCCGCAAAACATAACACAGCTGATAAACTTTTAAAAGTTTTAATCTTTTTTAAGATTTTACATGTTACAACCACGGAATACAACAAACAGAAGTGCAGTGTGCATGTGTAGGGCTACTTTGAAATAAATTAAACTGAACTATGCAGGCCTATTTGGGTCCTTCCTATACCTGTGTAAAATTAAAATAAAAACTAGCCCACTTTAATATAAATAAAACATTTAGCTGTAGCTTAGCAGCTTTAAAAAAGTAAACATAAAATTCCATTTCAGTGTGCTGAATCAACTGAAGCACCTGAACATACAAAAAAACCTACATCAGCTCCGGGTCCGAAATGAATGTGTTTTGTTTTTCTGAAAAATAATAGCTTATTAAATGCTATTGTTGTCACCTGTTTAAAGTGACTTCTGTTTCTGAAGTTCGCTGCTGATCATCTCTATGTCGGGGCTGTACGATGTGACTTTGACCTTCACACAGGACTGCAGGCTCTCATGTGTGAGGCGGGAGTGATATTTGGACTTTATGAAGTTCATGCTTGAGAAAACTTGCTCACTTAAGTATGTTGAGCCAAAGATGGACAGGACTCCAAATGCATATTTTTTCATGTTCATATACGTTTCGGGAATGGCACTCCATGTGTCGAAAACAAATTTGTCGGGTTTGGGGAGGTTTTAAATATCACTCCATTTGTGCTCTTTAGTGAGAGTAGCCTTCTGACGGGTGACTTCTTCAAGATCCGCTGTCAGGCATTTGAACTTGGACACCCATTAATCTTTATCTGCTATGTCGTCCAGTTCAATTTCTAGATCGGGCTTACTCCTGTGAATGCGGATGTGTTCAGCAGGGATGGGTCGATGTCCAGGGGTGTGACAGGGAAGGAGAGAGTGTGTGTTTTTCCTTTCTGAACTCACTGAATCTTTCTCTAAATGCAGCTTGCATTTTCTGAACAATTTCCCGTTTGTTTTTAAAGTCGGAGAATAGATGCTCTGATATTTTTATGAACGATTCTTTCATGTATTCTCCGTCTGTGAACAGCTTACCCCTCCTTACGATCTCTTGAGCTGCCACAAAACTAGCGGCTGTAGTTGACTGTGTAGAAGTGATCCACTTTTTGAAAGTATGTTTGCTCTGTTCAGCTTTCTGTTGCAGTTCCGAAATTGCTCTCTTTCGCTTATCTTCACTTGGGTATTTTTCAGTGAATGCTGAGGGCTTGTTTTGAAAATGTCTTTCAACGTTACATTTTTTGTTGTTCGATAATGTATCGCCACATATTAAGCACACCGGTAAGCCAGCGTCGTTGGCGGTGAAGGCAAATGCTTCTGTCCACGCAGAATTAAACTCTCTAAATTAGATGTTAAAATGTATAACAGTAGTAGTAGTAGTAAATAAACATATATATATATATATATATAAATACAAGTTAAATTAAGAAATTGCCATTATTCATTTTCATGGTTTTTATTTTTTTGTCAAGGCCAAAGGGAGCCACTACAAGGAGGCTGAAGAGCCGCATGTGGCTCCAGAGCCGCGGGTTGCCGACCCCTGGACTATACTTTCTTGTTGTCACCTCCTGGTCTTCTACCTACAATTCTCCTCCAGGTGTTAACCAAACTACACCTTGGTTACAAGAGTCATGTTCACCGCAAGTTTGCATATTGTCACAATTGGTCTTAGATGATGCCATATCTGTGTTGCCCTCCACACCCTCCTGGCACAGGTGGATTATACAAATTTTTATGTCAGAGTTTATAGACGGTTTATAGAGTACAGTTCAGCATTTATACTCAGCGTGTTTAAATTCACAGAAATAATCTGGTTAATGTGAATAACCTGATTAAGGCAGAAACCTGGTTTCTTAATAATCTGTGTTTACATGTTGTCACACACGTGCGAGTAGGAGGCAGCTAAAGGGTCTTAGTAAGTGTAATAAAACATCCGACCAGGGGGTGGCGGAGTGCGCTGACTGTCATTCTCAGTTTCCCACAGACCTTTCCCAGGTTCTGGCACCTCAGAAGACATCACTTCTGGAGCCGGCCCCTTTGCTGACGTCACTTCTGAAGCCGGCCCCTTTGCTGACATCACTTCCGAAGCCGGCCCCTTTGCTGACATCACTCCCGAAGCCGGCCCCTTTACTGATGTCACTTCCGGTTCCAGCTATTTTGTTGACATCACTTCCTCTACAGGCCTTTAAAGCCTCCATCTTGGGCTACTATAGTCAGTTCTGTTTTGGACTCTGTGATGTGCACATCATGCTACTTATTTCAAAGCCTTTTGCAGCTGGGAAAAACAATATACGGGTGGCTGCCCCAAACCTTTATGATGTCTTGGACTCTTGATTGTTACAATGTACAAGTAATCATCTGGAGTTCTGCTTTGGCAAAATATTGCAGCATCATGAAATTGTGCAAAAAAGAGTTAAATGTCATCATCGGCCATCTTGAATCAGAAAATAAGAATGACGCCTGTTCTTATGTTCTATAAATAGGTTTAGTCAAATTGACACTTTATTTATAGGTTCCTGTTACCAGATTGCACGCTTCAAACCCTTTTCTGCTTAGCTGGGTGACTGAGCCCTGCAAAGGCTTTGCATTCAGTGGTGCTGGAATAATAATAACATTTATTTTTACTTCAATAAGATAAATATTGTGTTACTAGTTAAAAAATAACTGGACTACTTAACGTGCATTACTTTTAATGTGTTACCCTATTGTTCTCAAGGTTGCGTTGCTGAGTTTCAGCTCATCAACACAAACTTATTGATTCTGAAATACTGAGACAGACTATTTCAGACAGGAGAAGGAATAATGTCACCACCCGAACATGGGCCTATCTCCGGAATCAGGAGGAGACTGGAGGTTAGGAGCTTTGCGCTGAATTCTTTTTTACACATGCTTTTTTGCCATTATCTTTTAACAAAGCACTGAACGGAAGGGGCTATTTATACTGATTTGCATATTCAAAGCTCCACTCTTGGAATTGTGACACACGTCAATGGTGATTTCCCTATAAGAGTGAACAATGTTTTTTCACTTTACCATTACTTAAAAGAATAAATATAATGGCACCATAACTATCTTCATTAGCTTCTGTAAAATGATGCATTTGTGCATATTATGTGTCCAAACTCTAATGGTTTTGATGCATCTACTTTCATTGTAACCAGCAAGTAGCTTTAACCCATCTATCCATTTTTTTCCATTTCTGAATGTGCTCAACATCCACTTCTTCATCCCATCCATGCTTCTTATTACACATATCTCATAAGATACATTTTGCAGGCAGTATAACTGGCTCTGAACATCTAAGGGGGGTCATATACTCAACTAACAGCAGATAGAGTACCACACCTTAAGGTGGGCTTATCTTGTACTTTTACCTAGTTTCTGTGCTCAACTTGACACCGATTGGCATACATCTTTGAAAGTGAACCGAGGCTTAAGTCTAAAACTTTCTGTTCAAGAGCCAAGTCTTCTAAAGGAAAATACATTAAGACTGTTCTTCTGTTACTCACTCATTTGGTTAGGTGTAATCCCCCACTGAAACATAAGGTTTGGAGGTATTTTGCCAAACTTACTCCTTGTTCTTCTGTTGCAACAAACTTCAGAACATTATCTACATAGAAATTGTGAATCACAGTGTTAACTGCTTCTTCAGGAGATGTTTCTCTTGCATCCTCAGCTGTTGTACACAAAGCATAAGAAAAACTAGGTAAAGATGTAGCTCCGAAAAGATTCACTGTCAGTTAAAAGTCTTCTGTGGCTTTATTCCGATTACCTTCTGGCAACCACAAAAATCATAGAAGGTCAGTATCTTTATCTGAAATGCTTACCTGATAAAACATTCATTCAATATCTGACATCAGTGCCACTGGTTCTTTTTTTAAACCTTGTTAGAAGACTATTGAGTCTGTTCGTTAGATTAGGACCTTTAAGCAATTATTCATTAAGGGAAGTCCCTTCATAAGAGACTGTACAATCAGAAACTGCTCTTTAATCAGAAATTGTCTTTGGATGATACGCACCAGAAAATAAAACTTTAACTACATGTTTCACTTCATAGTTACAGTATGTATGTGTGTGTAGCATGTTGTCAACCAGTTGGATGTAGTTTGGTGCTCTGTAGTTGTCAAGAAATTTCTCAACAACATCTTCCCATTTGATTTCCTCTGATCCCACTAGCAGATCTTCTAAACTCTTGTTCATTGCTTTCATAACATTTCACAAAATTTTTTATCAGTCCAAGTTTAAAATGATGAGGAGGCAATAATATCTTTGCTGGGTCAACAAGTGGTTTATGTGCATTTTGTTAACAGATGAAGTTATGGTTATTATTTATGGCTTAATTGTTTACTCACCACAAATGTAATATGAATATGACATTGGTGAGACATTCCTACTGTAAGGAATTGTTCTCTAGAACATGTGCATCTGCCCACATACAACCTTATATTAATGTAATGCAAAGCATCAGTGTATATGAGCTGCTTTTATAGCCTGTACTACCAGTGTCCATCCTGCCTAAGCATGTCCAAATATGCCTAAACTGTAGCATACCCATTACATGTTGTGTGACCTACAACAGACTAAACAAAATCGCTTACTTTGTGAAAACATATAAGTAAGCTTAAAATATAAGAGGAAATCACAAAAATTGGTGACCACAATAAAACCATGTGATAAGAAAATTTAAAGACAAATTTTGTGTTCAGTAGGTCAAAATCCCTGAGATATATCCAAAAGCCCATCCATTCAGGAAGCAAAATCTTTGTTGACCAGAGTGATCAATAGCTTCTAGGATAATGACACTGTTTTCAGGGCCTGGTCATTTATCCTGCACAGTTTTATTGTGGTGTAATAATGTTGTATATATTCTAACATGTTTCTTATTTTCTCACTAGTAAAAGCTATAGGTGATCATGGAACACAAACTTTCTTTCCTCACTGCTGTTGTTAACCACTTGGAGGGGATTTTGAAAGGATTTTCACAGCTGTTTTGCTATTAACAATATTAATTACATTATTTCTATATGTATTTATTATGCATGAATCATATAAGGTGGTCCAGATCTAACTATGCAACTTTTAATGCAATGCAATGCAATAATTGTATAATTAGATCCAGACCACGCTGTATGTCTGTTTACAGTAATCAGAATCTCTCATACAGGAGGCTTTAAAAAGAAAAATTCACTTCATACTAAATAATCTATTTATTTTTTAAAACAAACCAATGTTTAATCACATTTTGATATACTGACATACTAGTTATTAACACACACTTGGATTGGGTAGAATAGTAACAACAGTAATAAAATGGCACTCACACAGTACAGTCATTCATACTGCATCATTATCGCAACTGACATATAAAGTGTTCACATTTATAACCGTCAAACACCCTGTGACCCTCTTCTTCATAGACACTCTAGTTATCAAAAAGACCTATGGTATGCTACCTTATGGTATAAAAGCGTGCACTTCTGTTTTTCTTTAGTAACCAACTGCAGACATCTGCTGACTATCAATAGTTATGCTAAATGGGAATATAAAATGTTTTTGAATATCATGTTCTATTAAATGAATAGTGTGTTTAACTCTCAGATTGGCAAAATGTGGCATGTTTAGGAAATGCAAATGCACTAATAAATCTGGCTACATCACCATAACCTTACAATGGGATGGCAAAAATTTTCAGTAAAAGACTACAGAATAATGCCTGCAAATCATACTAAATAATTTTAAATTATTAAATATTTCAATTGTAAAATATTAAGAATAAACTAATTAATAGGAACAAATCATTGCTATTTAAGAATCATTGATATTCATATTGATATATGAATATCAAGTGATTTTTTTGTATAAAAGAATGGCAAGTGAATATCTTTACATGCTTTTGTAAAGGATTTCATTTGTGTTTATCAGACAGTAATACAAGTTTACATAATGTATGTAATATTAATAAAACAGCCACATATGTAAATAAAATAATAAAGTTTTGTATTTTAGATTTACATTTAATATAAAACAAAGTGTAAAGATAGAATACTGGTACAGGATTTACAGGTCTACACTTTGTGAGGTAGATATCATTCAGGTCTCCACTTGGTATTTTTTTTTCATAAACATTAAAAAATATATATTTTAACAAATTTGATCCATCCTGAGTTTAAAACAAAATCTTTTATATTTGTCTTGTTTCATGAACGTATTTGGAAAGTATGGATTGTTCCTATTTGGTATAGGAAATGTACATTTGTGTGTGTGTGTGTGTGTGTGTGTGTATGCATCTTTGTTAGAATTGTTTTTTTATTACTGTCCTAAGGAGACATGCAAGTAGGATTTTCAATGTATTATGTGCACATAACAATAAACGTGAACTTAGTACAATGGAATATACAATACGTAAGCTATGGAGAATGCTATCAGCTATAATATGAATGTATTTATTAGATGAATTGCATCATACAGAAACGTAATCTGCAAACAAATATGACTGTGTATGTTTTACCAGCACCTCACAGAACAGCTACTTTTTACATGTAACATGTGTTAAGGTAATTTTGTGACATGAACAATTTAAACACCGTACTACTGACTAGCACTACAACTCTAGTTAGTTAAGTGCAAGACATTTCAAGAGTAAAATCATTTTCCCCTGCAAACTGAACTCTGTATCAGCAAACTTTCTACTGTAGTTCCAGTCTCCCCTTTCACTGAGACCAAAGCAAGTATTAATGTTTGTGAAGGCCTTGAATTTATACTTTTTTCTTTAAGAGTTTCTGCCCTTTATCTGAAATCCTCTTAAGGTTGGTCAATCTATGCACTTTCCCTCCCAGCTGGATGGGATGCTATGGCTCAACCACTTAGCTCCAACCAGCCTGTGAAGTGCTGTCTGTCAGCTGCTACAATACTTTCTCACAAACTCAGTATAAGGCACTGAGTTGTTTATGACACCATACTATGTTTTTAAACTTTATTTTCAGGGACCTCTCATAATTTTCAGTTTCAGTCTTTCAGGGGGTTCAAAGGTATTTTTAAATCTTCTTTAATGATGAGATTAGTATGTGCTGTATTTTTCAGAATAAACTTCATATATGGTCTGTTTTTGTTTTCAAAACTTCATAGCATTATATTATTAATTCCACCCACCATGACTGCATTTCACCTACTGTTTGGTTCTCAAACTGAAACCTAAATGTTACAGTAAGTGAGCAAAACATTTTGTTTAAATATACCACCCCAATTGTGCTGCCAGTTTGGCCGAAGAAATAAAGCATTTGAAAAGCGTCACCAAAGGCAAGTACAAGGTTGTCACATGATCCAAAAATATACTAAAATAGTATTTTCATGACTACTTTTTATGGTGTAATTAACTGAACACTGTTATGTTCAGACATGGTCATTTACTAAGCTGAACTGGACATTTAGGTCCTACCGCTCACTGTGTTAACAAATATGATGACGACAGTTAAGATTTGTACATTGAGAACTGACATTAAGGATTAGGTGAGAAAGAGAGCAGCAGGTTATGGCTATTGGCGTCCAACCTGGAGACTGATATATTAGCTGCTACTCCCATTAGCTGAGTTATGTCAATACAGGAGATGGGTCTAAGTTCTATATCCGCAAGTCTCAAGTAAAGTTTCAAGCTCTGACTTTTAAGTTTCAAGTCAAGTCTTAAGTTATAATGATTACATTCAAGTCAAGTCGAGTCACTGGTTTTATTCAAGCAAGTCAAGTCAACTTATAGTTCATAAGATTTTGGTAAAAAAGTGCTCACACTTTCACCATTATCTGCAGTTAATCTAATTATAATAATATGTATTGTATTATAACATCTAAACTAAGAACAGACCTTCATAGAGACAACATTTTCTAATAAGAAATAACAACAACTGGTATGTAAATAATTGTTTTACTTTGAATACATTCTGAAAGGTTATATCACTTCAGACTACTGTAGCTACATAATCGTCTCTCATTTAAAATAACTTCTTTACATAATTTTGCATATTAATAAATGAACAAAATCCTCCATTGTTTAGAATGCATTGCACTAGCAGAAAATTAAGTTCAACAGGAATGTATCATTTATTTGTGAACAATGTCATGGTATGATCACCCCTCCATGAGTAAACACCAGCTCAACAAGGTAATTGTATACTGGCACTGCCAGTCTACTCATTACCCCTTTGAAGAATGAGGAAGAGTCAGTCAGGGTATATCCCAAAACAGAAGACCATTAAGAAAATGTAAGACTTTAGACTGACCCGAATCCGGTCATTTGACTTGAGTCACCCACCTCTTTTTAGTACCATACTCCAAGTTATAGCTATATATTCCTACCAACAACAGTCACCAAATAGAATAATTAAAACACTGATTTCTTTTCAGGATTCTATTAGTTAGAAAATAAAAATATACTAAGTATCACTCTCCTTACATGGTGTCTGTTTTATTTTGATTCTTTATGCCATTGTGTTTTGTTTTCTGTTAAAAGGACTGAGAGTAAATGGGGAGGGCCATGTTGGCTCCCCAAAATTCTTTCTTTGCCCAACCCTTCAATTCCTCGGACAACCACACTGGTAATGCAGAGGTTTGATGTTTATGCTGCAAATTTTCACAAAAATGTTTAGTAATGCCTTATTATATCCTTCTTAAACACTGATCATTTTTGAATTGTTCTAAACTTCTTACTTTAAAAACTTTATTGAACACGTACCTCATTGTTGGCTGTTATTTCTTATTCTGCAAAATATTTAAATGGATAACAGACACACAGTCTGTCCTTGCAACTGTACTTGTTCGTAGTTATTCAGGCCCCTTGCTTTCATTCAAAATAGACATAGACACAACTAATTTGTTTTACTTTCTAATAAAATTCTTTTGAATGTGATAAATTGTTTTGAAATGTTTGTTTTATATTGTTATAGAAGTGGGGACATCAGTTAGTGGATTCTATCTGTTCATAAATTTTACTCATCAAAAAAAAAATCTTATTTAAATAACTCTACATTATTAAGTCCAAGACACATTTGATAAGCCTTGCTCTTTATATTCTTTAATTGTTTCATAGTCATATTCATCTGGTGAAAAGAATATTACATCATATATCTTATCTTGTTAACTTTATTAGAAAATGGAGGAAACTGATCCTGAACTGAATAATAATTTTGACACCAATAACGCTCCCCATTGAAGAAACATTGAAACAAGTATAAAAATTTAAACTATGTCTCATCTCTTACCCATCACAGCAAATTTTACACAATAAAAGGATTTGAATCATTAAGCTGAAAAGAACATCACCAAGAATAATGAAGAGAAAACGAAAGGTCAATGTGTTTTACACTTCACTACTTTCTCTGCCTTTAATAGACCTTAGTATTGTCTCAAAATGTATGACCTCAGCTTAATCCCTGAATGCAAAAAATTAAAATTTTAAGAGACTTATAACATAAAAAGTCATTCTGTGGATCTCAGAGACATTGCCTTTGAAAGATTTGGCCCTCTGGGCAAAATTAAAAAAAGAAGAATAGCTGGACCAATGTCTATACTTAGAAGACTAAGTTACATGTGATGTAACAATGCCCAGCGTACCAGTAAAACTAAAGATAAGAAGGTTGCCTAGATTTTGTGTTTGACTATAATAAAAGGGTTCAGGAAAAAGACACAGCGTGCATAATAGAAAGATCTGAGGATGAGGAGGAAGTGGAAGAATACTTTAGTTTCTGATCCATAAAGTCTATAAAGTCATAAAATCAAAAAAATATATGAAATACACAGTTGTGTTCAGAGCTTAAAAATACTTTACTGAAGAATCCCTGGTGATATTGGAATTTAAACATGAAATCAGAAAAAGTCACTCTGAATGTTATAGTCTAATATGGTGTACAATGGCTCTTGGTATATCTAAGTGAAACTCTTTTGAAACACTTCCATTGCACTAATGTGTAATGTGTCTTTCAACTAATTATGTGCCTTCTGATAGACTGTACTACTGACCACTTAAGTATGATACTATTATAGTTAAATGCTGGCAAAAAAACATATAGTTGTAAAAATAATCATTGGACTCATGGCTGCAGAAGCAGTTTTGTATATGAGAAGAAGAAAGTACAGTGGGCTATGTAATCTTTGTATATTGCAAGAGGGAACTTAGCCAGTTGGAGGAGCAAATAAGAAAAAAGGAAATAATTAGATCAATGTAAAGAGACTTTTCATTTTCTTTTGGTAAAAAGGCTGCAGGAGTAGGTCCCTCTCAGCTCTTATAGCCACAAAGAAAGCTTTAGTTTAAATTTAAATGATAAATTCAGTATTTTTCAAGTTCACAATCATTGTGTATGTTAATTTGCCACATGAAATTGCATTCTAAAGTGCAGTGTTTTTTTTTTTTATTAATTTAAAAAAATACCTAGTCTGCACTTATAATGGAAGTTAGAGGTACTGGGATCCCAACATGAAAATTAAAGACTTAAAACTTACCAGTACTTTCACAGTTTTTTTGATTTAATAAAACAAGCTTTCTGCATTTTTCAGGTATGCTTGTGATAACAAAGGTAAACTGGAACTAATACATTTTGTCACCAACTTTTTTTAGTATTATTTTCTTGAGGAAAGAATATGTTTCTTGCTTGCAGTAGCATTGTGGGAGAAGTTTTGAAATAGTCATCACTAAACAGTTACGGCTATAGGCTGCGTATTTTGCTACTTTTGTTCCTGCAGTTATGTTTCTTCAATGGTTTTTAACAACATACAGATCCACATTTGGATCACATGACTATTTTTTCAGAAATGGCACCTAATTTTCACGTATTAGAGTCTGTATTGTTATTTTATATAGGTAACAGAATGAAATTTATGCAGAGTGGCAGCATCTCAATTAACAACACACATAAGAGTTTCAATGTACTTTGTACATGTAATAATAAATCTAAACTGATCTGATGACACTGCATTGCATGTTTTATAAAAGCCTTCAATTTTTGACAGCAGCATTACACACTTTTTGTGGCATGTTGGGTACAGACATGATAAAAAATATTGAGAACATGAAAATGGAAGAGTGTGCAACAGAGCCAAACCACAGTGAAATAGACTGAAGCACCACAAACCAATTATTTAATTATAAAGATAGATAGATAGATAGATAGATAGATAGATAGATAGATAGATAGATAGATAGATAGATAGATAGATACTTTATTAATAAAGTGAATGCTGCATCACTGAGTCGTAAAAGAACTGACACTCAAAAATATTAATCTATCGTTAAGTACACAGGGAGAACATGCAGACTCAAGTATTGTGAGGTACAGCAAAAATACTGTATCTGTACTAAACTTTTACCTGATTGAAACTAAATGCACACATAAGCGTGTGCTCAGTCTCTCACTAGACAATCAAAGCATGCATGTGCATTATGACACCTGGTGATAGCTGAAAATAATTTTCGAAACAGCACAATCTATTTTTTTTTTTTTTTGCAATAAGCTTCAATAAAAGTGAAAGACTTGTAGTGATCATATGACTTTTTTCATTGATCATTGTCTAACACAGCAGAGACAACAATTCACATCTGGACATCAACATTCAATAATGTTGGTAACAGAGCTTGGAGATTACTCTCTGAACTGAAACCACACTCCTCCTGGCCCCAAAGGCTGTCGTGGAGGAAGACAAGTAGTGAGGTGAACCTCACAGCTGGTCTCCTTTTAAAATGGTTGAATCTCACAAAAAAATCATGATATGGATATACTGTTTTGTAATATGTGTGCAATCTCAAGACATGGATCAATACTCAATAACACTTTTCACTTGAAAAATTGACTTATTTGGTAGGTTTTACTGTATTTTTTCACATTGAGGCCTTGTTATTATCCTTTTCCTCCATCATAAAACACAAGAACAGGCTATGTTTTTTTTACTTTATACAAAATGCTTCACTTTAGAATACAGTTTAATGTGACAAATTAATATATTCCATTATTATGAAAAAAATAACTTCAACATAAAAAATATAAAACGCATCCTTTAAGAGGTTTTTTAATTGCAAACTGGACCTTGAGCTCAGATCTACTACTGTTTTACGTACTTTGCATTGTGGAATTTTCTGGTGATAATTTGGAATATGACAGATTTTGCATACACCATTAAAATAAAGGTGCTGGAGTGATTCTTCAGAGTGATGCCATAGGGAAATCATTTTTGGTTCCAAAAGACCCATCCACAAGAAAGTTCCAGAAGTAGCCTTTATTTATTTACAAGTAGAGCTGTTTTTTGTGAACCAAATTGCAACAATCTGTGAAATCCCAATGTGTCCTCATTTTAAGGGGACTCTTGCTGCACACAATAACACACACTAAGTCCAGGTTTTTTAATCTGTTAGTTTCCTGCTAGATAGCATATCATAATTAAAGATTTTGCTTTTTTTCTGCATATTGAGACATTTTTCAAAGTACAAAGAACCAACTTTATACACAAAGAACCGGACCAAAAATGGAAGAGTGCTTTGTCAAGCAATAGTTCTACATGGGGCCACACAACCCAGTAAAAGACCATACAATGGCAATAAAGAACCATTATTTTTAGGAGTGTAATGGAAAGGTTTTTTAACTTTTACCACTTAATTACTGATTAGTATCTGAGCAAGTCTATAGGAAATACTTTACCCTTTTCTCCTGACAGCTGTCAGGTACAAGGTCTTTAGCCTAAAAGACTTGTCAAGAGGAAAGGAGTGCAGTGTATTCTGGGAAAGTTGAAAGGAGAGCAGGATTCATACCATAGTATTTTGCTTAGTCATTTTTATTTGATAAAAATAACATTCCGTACAATCAAGTCTAACTTATACAACGAGGAAAATAACATTACATTCAATCAAGCCAAACTTAACAAAACATCATTTAACCCCTACCCAAGTGAAAAAGAGGAGAGCCAACAAGGGCAAAAATTAAAAAAACAATGAAGAAGGGAGAAAGTCCTTTTCACCCCAATATAAATGCTTACTCTAAAGTTTTACTAATTAGATCTTGCCAAATTAAAAAAAAAATTTGAACAGATCCTCCAAGCAAGAATTTATTTGATTTCCAGTTTCAAATAGTATAGAACAGCAGATATCCACTGACTTATAAAAGGTGGGTTGGGATTCTTCCAGTTGAGCAAGATAAGTCATGTGCTAGTAGTGTGGTATAGGCAATTCACAATCAAGTTGTCTTTCTCCACTTTAAGCCCATCTGGGAGTGCACCAGTCACAGCTGTTAATGGGTTTGGAGTGATTGTGATACCAAGGTTGCTTAATAACCATTCAAAGAATTAAATATTTGGCATGCTGTTGGAGTCTTTATAAGACTGATCAGTATTTCATATGGAATAGAAATGGGTGGGAGGTGTAGAATATTGGGTAGGTCCCTGTTAGCAAAATTTCTGATTTGAAAGAAGTGAAAAATTGTGTTGCTGGGAAGTTAAACTTCAAAATTAATTGTTCATAAGATGGAAAGACATTATCTATATGCAATTCTCTAAGTGTCCCATATCTCTAAGTAATTCCAGATGTTTTCCAAAGAATAAAAACTGGGTTTGGTTGAGAAGGTAGAAAAAGATGATAATCATGTAGAGGTGCAAAAGATAATAGCCTCTGTGCCTTGAAATGCAACCTTCATTGGTTCCAGATTCTGAGTGATTGACGGACAATTAGATTATTGGAATATTGACGGTAATTTTTATTATATTTGTATCTCTAATGCATTTCAAAAGTGAACGGGCAATGGTACAATAGCAATTACACAAAGCAACAACAACAACAACAACATTTATTTATATAGCACATTTTCATACAAAAAGTAGCTCAAAGTGCTTTACATAATGAAGAGAAGAAAAATAAAAGACAAAATAAGAAATTAAAATACATTAATTACAACATTAATTAACATAGAAAGGAGTAAGGTCCGATGGCCAGGGTGGACAGAAAAAACAAAAAAAAACTCCAGAAGGCTGGAGAAAAAAATAAAATCTGTAGGGGTTCCAGGCCACGAGACCGCCCAGTCCCCTTTGGGCATTCTACCTAACATAAATGAAATAGTCCTCTTTGTAGTTCGGGTAATGGTGATAGAGGGCATCCTTGTTGAGTACCACATTCTAGATTGAAGTAGTTTTAAATAATTTTTTAATACAAACAGAGACTTCTGATAGATAGATAGATAGATAGATAGATAGATAGATAGATAGATAGATAGATAGATAGATAGATAGATAGATAGATAGATAGATAGATAGATACTTTATTAATCCCAAGGGGAAATTCACATACTCCAGCAGCAGCATACTGATACAAAAAAACAATATTAAATTAATGAGTAATAAAAATACAGGTAAAAACAGACAATAACTTTGAATAATGTTAACGTTTACCCCCCCGGATGGAATTGAAGAGTCGCATAGTTTGGGGGAGGAACGATCTTCTCAGTCTGTCAGTGGAGCAGGACAGTGACAGCAGTCTGTCGCTGAAGCTGCTCTTCTGTCTGGAGATGACACTTAGTGGATGTAGTGGATTCTTCATAATTGATAGGAGCCTGCTGAGCGCCTGTCGCTCTGCCACAGATGTCAAGCTGTCCAGCTCCATGCCAACAATAGAGCCTGCCTTCCTCACCAGTTTGTCCAGGCGTGAGGTGTCCTTCTTCTTAATGCTGCCTCCCCAGCACACCACCGCGTAGAAGAGGGCGCTCGCCACAACCGTCTGATAGAACATCTGCAGCATCTTATTGCAGATGTTGAAGGACGCCAGCCTTCTAAGGAAGTATAACCGGCACTGTCCTTTCTTACACAGAGCGTCAGTATTGGCAGTCCAGTCTAATTTATCATCCAGCTGCACTCCCAGGTATTTATAGGTCTGCACCCTCTGCACACAGTCACCTCTGATGATCACGGGGTCCATGAGTGGTCTGGGCCTCCTAAAATCCACCACCAGCTCCTTGGTTTTGCTGGTGTTCAGGTGTAGGTGGTTTGAGTCGCACCATTTAACAAAGTCCTTGATTAGGTCCCTATACTCCTCCTCCTGCCCACTCCTGATGCAGCCCACGATAGCAGTGTCGTCAGTGAACTTTTGCACGTGGCAGGACTCTGAGTTGTATTGGAAGTCCAATGTATATAGGCTGAACAGGACAGGAGAAAGTACAGTCCCCTGTGGTGCTCCTGTGTTGCTGACCACAATGTCAGACGTGCAGTTCCCGAGACACACATACTGAGTTTTGTCTTTAAGATAGTCCACGATCCATGCCACCAGGTATGAATCTACTCCCATCTCTGTCAGCTTGTCCCTAAGGAGCAGAGGTTGGATTGTGTTGAAGGCTCTAGAGAAGTCTAGAAACATAATTCTTACAGCACCACTGCCTCTGTCCAAGTGGGAGAGGGATTGGTGTAGCATATAAACGATGGCATCCTCTGCTCCCACCTTCTCCTGATATGCGAACTGCAGAGGGTTGAGGGCGTGTTGAACCTGTGGCCTCAGTTAGTGAAGCAGCAGCCTCTCCATGGTCTTCATCACATGTGACGTCAGAGCAACAGGCTGGAAGTCATTCAGCTCACTAGGACATGATACCTTTGGGACTGGGGTGATGCAAGATGTTTTCCAAAGCCTCGGGACTCTCCCCTGTTCCAGGCTCAGGTTGAAGATGCGCTGTAGAGGACCCCCCAGCTCTGATGCACAGACCTTCAGCAGTCATGGCGATACTCCATCTGGACCCGCTGCTTTGCTGGCACGAAGTCTCCTCAGCTCTCTGCTCACCTGCGCTGTTGTAATTGTGGGTGGGGATGTCTCTCCTATGCTGGTATCAGCAGAAGGATGGGTGGAGGGTGCAGTACTCCGAGGTGGGAGTGGAGAGTGGGTTAGGGTGGTCAACCTGTTAAAGAAGTTGTTCATTTGGTTTGCTCTCTTCACGTCTCTCTCGATGGTGGCACCCCGCTTCGAGCTGCAGCCAGTGATGATCTTCATCCCATCCCACACTTCCTTCATGTTGTTATTCTGCAACTTCTGCTTCAGCTTTCTCATGTACAGTAATCCCTCGCTATATCGTGCTTCGCCTTTCGCGGCTTCACTCCATCGCGGATTTTATATGTAAGCATATTTAAATATATATCGCGGATTTTTTGCTGGTTCGCGGATTTCTGCGGACAATGGGTCTTTTAATTTCTGGTACATGCTTCTTCAGTTGGTTTGCCCAGTTGATTTCATACAAGGGACACTATTGGCAGATGGCTGAGAAGCTACCCGGCTTACTTTTCTGTCTCTCTTGCGCTGACTTTCTCTGATCCTGACGTAGGGGGATTGAGCAGGGGGGCTGTTCGCACACCTAGACGATAAGGACGCTTGCCTAAAAATGCTGAAAGATTATCTTAACGTTGCTATCTTTTGTGCAGCTGCTTCCTGAAAGGACATGCTGCACGGTGCTTCGCATACTTAAAAGCTCGAAGGGGCACGTATTGATTTTTCATTGAAAAACAAACTCTGTCTCTCTCTCTCTCTCCCTGCTCCTGATGGAGGGGGTGTGAGCTGCCCGCCTTCAACAGCTTTGTGCCGCGGTGCTTCGCATACTTAAAAGCAAACAGCCCTATTGATTTCTTTGCTTTCCTCTGTCTTTCTGACAGACTCTGCTCCTGACGCGCACTCCTTTGAAGAGGAAAATATGTTTGCATTCTTTTAATTGTGAGACTGAACTGTCATCTCTGTCTTGTCATGGAGCACAGTTTAAACTTTTGAAAAAGAGACAAATGTTTGTTTGCAGTGTTTGAATAACGTTCCTGTCTCTCTACAACCTCCTGTGTTTCTGCGCAAATCTGTGACCCAAGCATGACAATATAAAAATAACCATATAAACATATGGTTTCTACTTCGCGGATTTTCTTATTTCGCGGGGGGGGGGGGGGGGGGGGGGGGGGGTCTGGAACGCAACCCCTTGCGATGGAGGAGGGATTACTGTACTGCTCCTTCGCCGCCCTGAGCTGGACTCTAAGTTCCTTCTGCACGCGCTGGACTGGTATAAAGTAGTTTTATCCATCCACATATATTTTGGCCAAACCCAAATTTGTGCAATGGGTTGAACAGATAGTCCCATTCATCCATCCATCCATCCATTATCCATCCCGCTTTATTCTAATTACAGGGTCACGGGGGTCTGCTGGAGCCAATTCCAGCCAACACAGGACGCAAGGCAGGAAACAAACCCCAGGCAGGGCGCCAGCCCACCACAGGGCACACACACACACACCAAGCACACACTAGGGAAAATTTAGAATCGCCAATGCACCTAACCTGCATGTCTTTGGACTGTGGGAGGAAACTGGAGTACCCGGAGGAAACCCATGCAGACACGGGGGGAACATGCAAAGTCCATGCAGTGAGGACCCGGGAAGCGAACCTGGGTCTACTAACTGCAAGGCAGCAGCGCTACCAATGCGCAACTTGGCAAAAAGTTTAAGGTAGGATTTTGTTGTCTATAGCTACTATAAATGTTGATAATAATAGTGAAAATAACATATCTGAAAATGTTTTATAAAATTCCACTGCGTGGCCATCAGGGCCTGCAGCTTTCCCACTTTGGAGTAAGTTTATAGTGTCTAGTAATTCTGAGAAAGTCAGAGGTTTGTCCAGTTCCTCTGAACCAAGAGTATCTAGCAGTGGTATTTGTAATACATCCAAAACCTCATTAGATTGTGTCTTCTTTAAACTAAGTAGAACATATGGACATTTAGCAATCTAAATGTGTGGGTTATATTTGTGGGTTATAGTTTGATGATCATTTGTGTTTGTAATTTCTGTAGTTGTGTTGCAAACTTCCTCCTTGTGGATTTGTTGTGTTAAGATTTTACTAGCTTTCTCTCCGTTTTCATACTAATTTTGTGATTTAAAGATGAGCTGTTCCGTTTATTTTGTCAAGAGGCTAAATTCTGATTGAAGAACCTGTCTTTTCTTATAAAGTGTCTCATTTGGAAACCTGGCATATTCTTGATCTATTCTGGTAATTTCACTGATCAATTTCGCTGATTAACTCTGACACCTTCTTGGTCTCCAATTTATTTTTGTGGGAAAGATATGAAATAATCTGTCCTCTTTAAAAATCCTTCAGAGTTTCCCAGAGTATTCTAGGAGAGACCTCTGGGGATGTTTCTGTCTCTAAAAAATAATCAGTTTGTTTGGAGGTGAATTCTGTAAAGTTCCCATCTGCTAACAATAGAGGGTTATGATGCCAGTTACTAAAAGAATGTGTAGGGCATAGTGAGTCATACTTGCAGGATTTGATAGTGGGCAATACATTTTTATCAATCAAGGAATAATCAACTCTTGAGTAACTAAATGTACTGGTGAGAAGAAGGAATATTCTGTGGAGTTTGGATTTAAGAATCTCCATGGCTCTAATAAGTGTTGATCCATTACAAATTTTGTGATTGTTTTTGTAGCATTAGATGTTATTGCCACTGTAGTTCAAGACCAGTCCGAGTCTGGATATATAACACAATTGAAGTCTCCAGACATTATAATTTTATGAGTGTTCATATTGGGAATAGATGAAAATACATCTTGGATAAAATCTCATGTATTTCAATTTAAAATGCACAATATTATATTATTTAATATTTGTTTCAAAATATACATATTTATGTGAACAAAAGTTATAGAATGATAGAAAAATACAATAACACATTTTATTCCTGTTATCCAAAACAAATACCTGGATAAGATCAGAATAATTGTGAAGAATCCAGCCTAAGAGTGCCATTATACTGTATATCAGCACACTGTCAAGTGCCTAAGAAGAATTTGAATGTGTACTGCATGGGATGAAAAATTGTCAGGCCACAAAAGCAAGGACATGGAAAAAAAGAACCAGGAGATTAGGTCAAAAGCAAGAGTATTAGTAGGTTTAAAAGCAGGAAGACAAACGATTGTGCAACTAAACCCAATACGGAATCTAACCTCGAAACCTTGAAGTATCTAGCTAATGTCCTCATTATCTAAGAATCAATTTGAAAAACACACATGAAAAGTTTTAATTTGGACCCACAAACTTGGACAATGCCTGATTTGCATCACATCATATGACTTCCAGGAGACTTTACCATGACAGTAGACTACCACATCTTAACAGCAAAGTTGAAGAGTGGTGGCATCCATGAAAAGACAAGATGGTGTCACCGTACAACAAAGTAATACAGTATTGATGAAATAAAAATACAGGATTTAGATCAAAACAAGGGAATAAATTAGAATTTAAATTCGAAACAGAAAGATTCCAAACCTTAGAAAAAAAATACAAACTCTTAAAATTACGTTGTTTGAGCTGGGGAAAAAATAACCAAATTACAGGAATGACAACATAATACTCACAAAGGTAAGTGTTTCTAGAAATGGTTCAGGTGCAGTTGATAATCACATATTCATAGTGTATAATAGATTTACAACTAACCCACATTAGAGGCACATATTAAGAATTAGTCCAATATCTTCTGCTGCCAATGTCAGTTTTTTTGCTCAGCAGTTAAACTAAAAGCTTTTTGCTTCAGGTATCTTTACCCCAAGCCCACACATAGTCATGTTTTATATTTATTTTTTTTAACTGAGATAGGATACTATTTAAGCATTCCATAAAAATCTGCCTACTTGACAAAGAGGAGACTTGCCTTTAATGATATTCACAAATTAAGAAGCATCTTCCTTTTCCCTAGATAATTTGAACAATATTTACCGGTCTTCTCAAGAAAGATAACAAATATGTGTCTAATATTACTTTTTACCAATCTCTGTTTTGATTTGATTTCCTGTTGTGTGGCTTTTCAATATCTGGACCTTATACATATTCCATTCATGGCTCTTCTGTTGCTGAGTGCTCATCAGTGATAGCACTGATAGGGGATGTCAAAACAGCAGACGCTTTGTGTACTTTATTTGATGCATTAGTGGATGATTAAAAAGAGGACTGACATGAATAAGGGTGAGGTGAGTTTAGGATTAAGTACATGGTTCACTTGAAAGGAAATAAAATTTCTTTTGCTATGTTGATTTTATTACATAAGGCTGATAGTAATAAAGGGCACATTCATCTGATCTGACAACTTTCAATGTTTACCTGTAGGCCTACATCCAAGATTTTTTACAATGCAAAAGCATGCAGATTATAGCTAAAATGTAGGTTTTCTTCCAAAAATTGGAAGATGTTTTCCTTTCTCTTTCTTTTCTTAAGTAACCGAAGGAAATATATTTTATAGGGTAGTTTGCTGAATATCAAGATCAGCTGTACAAGTACATACCTGAACTACTTCAAAAATAAAACTTTGACTCTGAGCTTAGTCGGTCATCTCATTATCTCTTAGAATTACCTAAGTGTCTTATTCAGGGCCATTGAGAGCCGTTAGGTCCAACTGTACATTCATTTACAGACAACATTTTCCAATAAGACAGCTGACATTCATTTTGCAGCTGTCTTAAAATTACATTGAAGTGTTACATCTGAGCAACATAGACATATGCAGTTACAAAATCTGCAGCAATCATTTACTGTCATAAAACAGACTTGAATCCACATGTGTTGCATACAATGTTCAAGTGTATTTTTCACATCTAGCTGTCCCTTATATAGAGTAGAGATTTGATAAATGGTTTATTTGTAAAACTGTCAACAACAATTACTCATCTTTCTCTTCATCTTTTACCACTTCTGAATGGGGTAGATGTGCTTGATCAACATTCTCCATATAGTTGGTCCTGTACCTCCTCACCAGTCAAGCCTTTTTCCTTCAAATCTTCTTTCACTTTATCCATACATCTCTACTTTGGCGTCCCTCACTTTCTCTTAACCTGTACTTCCATTCTCATCACTCTTTGGTTCACATATTCATTGTCTCTACTTATCACATGTCCATACCACTTCAACCTACTTTCCTGTACTTTCTTAGATATCTCTCTCACGTTTGGTGTACCTCTGATTGTCCCATTTGTTATTCTTTTGTTTTTTGTAACTCCACACATCCATCTCAATACTGTATTCTCATTTCTGCCACATCTAACGTCTTCTCCTGTTCTCCCTTTACTGACCATATCTCAGATCCATACATCTTTGCTGGTCTTACCACTGTCTTAAAAACCTTACCTTTATCCTTTGCTTTAATTCTTTGATCACAAAATACTCCTGATTCCTTCTTCCAGTTGTTCCATCTGTGCTGCACCCTATAATTATTATTAGAAATCAACCATTTCTGTTTGTAAAAGCAAAACCCAGTCTGTCATTTAGTGCACACTCACAAACACAGATGTCAGTTAGGATGTGGGAAGATAGTTAAATAGCAAATAAAGAATTGTGATTGTGTGGGCTGGCTCCATGCTCCCTGGTCCATTTAGGAGCCTCTTGAACCTGCAACCAATGATAATCATAACAGAGATGAGCCGGGCAAATGAGGACACACTCATGCAGCAAGTGGTAGGTGCTTAAGTGAACTAGATAGATAGATAGATAGATAGATAGATAGATAGATAGATAGATAGATAGATAGATAGATAGATAGATAGATAGATAGATAGATACTAGTGCTTTTATATAGAATCCATTCAAATAGTGTCTAAATAAATAGTGAAGTGCTCCAATAATCAATAAATAGTCCTCTAAAAAAAGGTGAATGTGGAGGTTAAAACAATACCATAAATAAAGAGTTAAATTAAAATCAAGGTTAAAGTTCCCAGCAGGACTCAGTCCTTTAAAAGCTTACAAGCCTTGGTGCATTCTAAAATCGACATCTTCCCTGCTTATCCCAAACGGGATCCTACAGTCAGAGGAGACATCCTGCTGACAGACACAGCCATATAGGCATGGGTCCCTGTTGTTCATGGCTCCCCAGCAAAGCCTCCCTTTGCTCATTCAGCTCCTGCAGTGTCTCCTCATTTAACTCCATACTGCAAGAAACTCTCAGTGGGAGTGACCCTTTTTAGCCGCAAGCACTCTCCCAAGGGGCTCTCCTCCCGGGTGCCTGCCCCCTCTCCTCCGCACCCTGGCATCTTCCAATTCTGCCATGTTTTTTCTCTCTCCTTTTATAACTTCTGTCTCCACTCTTTCTATTCTTGTTCCTTTTTTCCTGCCAGCTGCTCTCTATTTTTTTGGTTTCCTCTTTCCTTGTTGGCCTTGCGGGCTCCTAATATTACATTAGTTAAGCACAGCTCTGTTGGGCCCTTGAGCAAGGCCCTTAACCTGCAATCGCTAAGCGCTTTGAATAGTGAGAAAAGCGCTATATAAATGCAAAAAATTATTATCATTATTATTACAGGTGCGACCCCAGCCCACTCCGAGGTATGAATTAGGCATGCGACTGATCCAATTGTATTTGCACGTGAGTGAGCAATCAGTCAGACACTGCAATTAACCCTGCAGTGGCGCCGTCATGCGCACACCTGTGCCAGTTCTGAGCCTCATACTCTCAGGCACAAATGCCTTACACCACGGACCACTTATCATAAGAATATGTGCAAAAAATATCTAGAATATGCAGATTCACAGTTCGCATTAACCTTAATGAGAATCAAAGTTGGGTTCTAGAGCTGTGAGTTGCCAATGCAAACAACTTTCCAACTCTAGATTTATTACTTTTGTTAGTAGTGACAGTATTAATATTATTAGTACTTACTACTAAAATAGTGCTACACACTTGCACAGGCACTTGAACCCAGCGTAAGAGCCAAATACTTGAAGTTAATGGTAAATTTACATTAGTTTGCTTAGTTTTAAAATTGAATATAAAGTAGCTTAACACAGACAATGGAATATTCAATGTAACCCCCTACAATTTTAAGGTAATGAAATGTTTGTCATTTTAGCTCTGTGTGACAGTAGAATAGCCCTTAGATTGATATAGACAGATAGAAAGAACCATGAATGGTCATACAGATAGGCATTAAGGGCATATAGTTTTTTAACTGTTATGTTTGTATGTATGTTATGTACCGTATGCTGACCCTTATGAATGTAACCTAGATACTTAATCCTCGAGTAGAATACCACAGGTCTCTTTTTATCAATCTTTTTTGCATGTATTATCAACTTTTTCCCTTATGTTTTGTGTGACCTGTTTGCTTTCAATTTTCCTAAAATCTTAAAAAAGAAGACACTTGGAATGTACAGTCATGGCCGAAACTATCGACACCCCTGGAATTTTCCCAGAAAATGCACCATTTCTCCAAGAAATTGTTGCAATTACAAATGTTTTGGTATACACATGTTTATTTCCTTTATGTGCATTGGAACAACACAAAAAAACATAATAAAAAAGCCAAATCTGACATCATTTCACACAAAACTCAAAAACCGGGCTGGACAAAATTATTGGCACCCTCAACTTAATATTTGGTCGCACGCCCTTTGGAAAAAATAACTGAAATCAAGCACTTCCTATAACCATCAACAAGCTTGTTACACCTCTTAACTGGAATTTCCGACTACTCTTCTTTTGCAAACTGCTCAAGGTTTCTCAGATTTGAAGGGTGCCTTCTCCCAACAGCAATTTTGAGATCTCTCCATAAGTGTTCAATCGGATTTAAATCCGGACTCATTGCTGGCCACTTCAGAACTCTCCAGCGCTTTGTCTTCAACCATTTCTGGGTGCTTTTAGAAGTATGTTTGGGGTTATTGTCCTGCTGGAACACCCATGACCTCTGACGCAGACCCAGCTTTCTGACACTGAGCCCTACATTGCGCCCCAATATCTTTTGGTAGTCTACAGATTTCATGATGCTTTGCACACAGTCAAGGCATCCAGTGCCAGAGGCAGCAAAACATCCCCAAAACATCTTAGAACCTCCACCATGTTTGGCTGTAGGTACTGTGTTCTTTTCTTCATAGGCCTCATTCCGTTTTCTGTAAACAGTAGAAGGATAAGCTTTACCAAAAAGCTCTACCTTGGTCTCATCTGTCTACAAGACGTTCATCCAGAAGGATTTTGGCTTCCTCAAGTACATTTTGGCAAACTCCAGTCTGGCTTTTTTATGTTTCTGTGTCAGCAGTGGGGTCCTCCTGGCTCTCCTGCCATAGCGTTTCATTTCGTTCAGATGTTGACGGATAGTTTGAGCTGACACTGTTGCACCCTGAGTCTGCAGAACAGCTTGAATATGTTTTGAAGTTGATTGGGGTTGTTTATCCACCATTCGGACTATTCTTTGTTACAGTCTTTTATCAATTTTTCTCTTTCGTCCACGTCCAGGGAGATTAACTACAGTGCCATGTGTTGTGAACTTCTTGATTATGTTGTGCACAGTGGACAAAGGAACATGAAGATCTCTGGAGATGGACTTGTAGCCTTGAGATTGTTGATATTTTTCCACAACTTTTGTTCTCAAGTCCTCAGACAATTCTCTGTTCTTCTTTCTGTTCTCCATGCTTAGTGTGGCACACTCAGACACACAACAGAAAGGTTGAGTCAACTTTTCTCCATTTTAACTGGCTTCAGGTGTGACTGCTATATTGCCAGCACCTGTTTCTTGCCACAGGTGAGTTCAAACAAGCATCATATGCTTGAAATAAAATGATTTACCCACAATTTTGAAAAGGTGCCAATAAGTTTGTCCAACCCATTTTTGGAGTTCTGTGTGACATGATGTCAGATTTGGCTTTTTTTCTCTGTTTTTTTGTGTTGTTCCAATGAACATAAAGGAAATAAACATGTATATACAAAAACATTTGTAATTGCAACAATTTTCTGGGAGAAATGGTGCATTTTCTGGGAAAATTCCAGGGGTGCCGATAATTTAGGCCATGACTGTAGAGTTTTTTATGTACTGCGAGTCATACTAGTGCTGTAATGCTTCTCTGGTAGCTGCATTTGAACTACTGTATATTGAACTATTTGGAAACCCTCGACAAACGCAACTACGTTAGACCCAGGTTCTTTAACTTCCCATTGCTTTCTGTTAGGAGTTTACATATCATTCCATATTTATATACATTTCTTCCCATAGTCAAAGACTTATTATTATCATTGTTATATTGAGTCAATGAAATTTTGTGTGTGTGACCATGCTTATTTCTACACAGCATCTCAAGATACAGTATGTCCTCGACTTGACTATAGCTATATAGAAACAACAAAGAGGACTGGGGTTGTAATCTTGGCGGTCTAGCCAACTTCATTCAATGACCTCAAAATGGATCCTGGAAAGCATGGCATTTTCTCCAGAGAAAAAATGAGGACAGTCAGTCTTTTTGCATAAAGAGACATGTGAGGAACTTGAGATGAATTCCCTTTACCTAAAGAACAAGTAAAGTTGACAGAAATGATCTCTAAAGTGCTCTCCTTAGGTCAAATTGGATATGTCAGCCGTTCCCTGAAGCTTTGAAAGCTTTGATATGTGACTGAAAATAAATGAGTAGTAGAATCTCTACAAAAATTTTAAGTAACAATATTTTAAAAACTTATTGGTGTTTCTGCTTAATGTAATTTTCAAGGCAGAACCCAACATTGATCAATGTCAGTGCCTGCTGGAATGATCTCCATTTTTTCCTCAGTAATATACACTCAATAACTGATTAGTTTTAACGGTTATTTAAAGCAAAAATTAATTTCATTGATATGGGAGAGGACATAGTTATTTTGATAATTGTTTTGTATGTTAGATGTCAGAATTGGCTTGCGATGAGTTACCACTCATCAATTGGTAACACTTTAGTTAATCTTTTTCTGTCTTTCTTTTAATCTTCCTCACACACACACACACACACCCCTTCTCCTCTACCTCCTCCACTTTCACCTACACTGATAGAGTCCATCTCAAACCTTTGTTGGGTTGCTCACTTCCACCTATGATTATTCTTAAGAGTTTTATCTGAAAAATAAAGACCAAGAGTTGTGAAATTGAGGAATGAATATATGTATGTGTGGCTGAATGGAAGGTTATGAGCAGCTGGGAGTCGGGACAGGGAGAAATGTATAATGGTTTTATCTTTAACCTTTAAAATGTTTATTTGAATCTATTGTTAAGGTTTAGGAACTCTTATTAACAGATGGCCTCTGTTTTGTTTTGCTTGTTAAAAACTAACCTGGTGTAGCAAGAGACAATCATCAGTAAAAAATAATGGTGTTTGTTTTATTATTGTAATTTTTAGACTGAATCATTCCTCAGCTCTTTTCTAGGCTGATGAATATTCCTGCAGCAGTAGGGTAGGCTTGTGTTACTAAAATTTACTTTATACAGTGCCTTTCATAGAATACCTCTTCACAAAATAGAATGAAAAGACAAACATGTTTGGCTGTTATTGTGAATAGTGAAGACCACATGGAATTCTTCTGTTTATTGCAGTTCAGACATGTATTTAACAGCTAATAATTTTATAGTGTTATCGTTTATCATCTGCATACATTTAAATGTAAATTTAGGTTTAAGTAAGACTATTTTAATGTGAAAATGTGTCCCATAAGGACTTTATGCAGTTTACTGTTTATTATTTCTGCCAAGTGCTTATATTAGGTTATTGTTGCTGTCATGTACAAAATACATTGGTGGACTGTGTCCAACAAAGCAGCTACCAATTTTTTCATTCAAATTTTGGCATTGATTTTCAATATACGAATATTCTTTGAATATTGACCTCATCCAAAACCTTTGCAGGTAATTTATCTTGTGCCAGTTCTTTTTCTGTGTTCTTTTTTCCAGAGAAATTCCATCAGATTGTTTTTACTGCAGATGACTACTGGACTTAATAAATGAGGTGGGCTTCATAAAAGTAATGCTTTCAGTGCTACTGCTCTGTATATTTTTCAAATGGGCAGCATTAGCCAGGATATAAAGCACTTTTAAGTTTAGCAGGTGTCATGTTTTTAAAACCCAAAGCACCGAGGCAAGTGTTTTATAGAGCCAGTAATAAATTTCTCACATGCTGATTCTTTAGCCTGCTGAGGATTTAAAAGCTTTCCCAGGTTTGCAAAGAAAAGCATTAAAACTAGCTTTTCAACAAAGTTTTCTATATTTATGATTTTGGACCACAAGTTCTTTTCAGTGGAAATATGAAGCACAGAAAGGTGCAGGTTTACACAGACACATACATATACGTAAACATAGCGAAAAGAGAATGAGACAAGATACTATAAAGTGTTGAGGTCTTAACCAAAAACCACGTTTAATAACAACAATGCTAAATGAACTTAGTGAAACAAACAAAGGGACTTTGAATACAGTTCCATTTTATTGTTCCTGCGGGCTAATGTGCCTCTAGCAGTTGCGGATCTGAAAATTAACGCCAACATCTGGGCAGTTCTGAACTTTTGTGTGATTGGGACTGGAAACGGCAGGACTTCTCAGGTAGGAAAAGGAAGAGAGGTTAGCCACTGTGTCTCACGCAAAGCCATCCCCCATTTTAACACTCGCATAGAGCCTCCAACACACTTCCATGTATGTTGTGCATGCAGTCGCCATTTTATTATTTACGCATGGCTATGACTAGTTTTTTGTTTCATTCATAAAACAATTGGGGCAAAAATCGCTATTTATTTGACCCAGCCATCTACATTACACAATAGATATCGAGATTAGTTTGACCAGGCAACATTTTTGTAATCTTAATCTCATCTTCCTGTTCTTTGGTCACAGGAATTGAACCCAGAGTGGCCTTTAAGGCTCAACACATTGTGCATTCAGTAACAGTCTTTTATATAGCATTACTGAAAATAAATTACATTTCAGTATTTGTGGCTATTCTGTTAGCTGGAACAAGTCTGGCCAGTCTCCTTTGATCTCTGTTTCATTAACAGGTTTTCTCCCATAGAATTGCTGCTTACTGAATGTTTTCATTTATATTATTATTCTCAGTAAACTCTAGGGATTGCAGTATATGAAAGTTTCAAGAGGTTAGCACTTCCAGAGATGTTGTAAGTGTTGCATCTTTGACCAACATTTGTAATATGATCAAAATTATTCTTTGACAGAATAAAAGCTATACTTCTTGACCATTTCTACATACTGTTACTGTGTACAGTATATATACACCCACACATGTCTATATGTGTACATGACACTGTCACCCAAGAAATATTTTTAAATCTAGTTATCTGCTTTCATCACTAGTATTTTCTTGACAAAACACTTTCTAATATGGAAAAAAAACTCAAATTAACAAAAAATGACAAGAATGTGTAATGTTTTTTAAACAAGTCAGTGTTTTGCGTGATCTTAGAATGTAAAAGTGAACAATTTGCTTTGGTACAGAGTAGCCCTGTGGTAAATTCTTCCAAGCTTTTGACAACATTTGTAATAACTGTTCTTCTATATTTTCAGTACTGTTAGCACCTTTTACTGTCTAAGTGATCCCAGATGCCTTCTGTTATGTTGAGGCCAGAGCTCTATTGTCGTCAATCTAATAATGTTAGGGTTCCTTCTTCAAACTACCAATCCAAGTTGATTTTGATTGATTTTGTGGTTTGTTCAGGCCATTATCATGCTGAAAGGTTGAGTTTCTGCAAATAAATACTTTTTCTGAAGCTACCACATGTGGAAGCATAATCTGTTTACAGTCTGACCAGATTTTTTACACCATTGACCCAAATTATTATGATTGTTATGGTTTTGAATTCTGTTTATTGTAACATAATAATTTATTGTAATTCTGAGCTATATTTGTGATTTTTAATAATCTTGAGCTTTATGGTTATTTTTATTGTACTTCCTCAACACCATTAAGAAGCTTTCATTTACTGTATGTACACAGCCATTTTGTGCATTGTTTACATTAGAAAACAACGCTCTTGCCGTCCCATGGCAGAATGGAAGTCAGTACAATTAAAGTCATCTTCCTGATGTTCAGGGACACAAATAGAGAGGTATGCAGAGTTAGCATTTCATAAGGGCCCCAAACAACAGGGGAGATAAAAGAATGTATGTATGCAAAGGTGGCGTCTATGGGAGATCAAAGGGGGCAACATTAGAGCAATGCTAGAAGTCATGATGATAAAAATGAGTTGAAAAGTCCACACAAACTAGATTTGGGTTTCTGTTTAGCTACAGGTTATTTAGGCTACATTCAAACCATAATAGTTAAAAGTGACTCAAATCTGATTTTTGTGTCTGATGATATGACTGTGTATCAATATCTATCCTGAATTTGCAAAATAATCAAAAATTAATTGTACAGGCAGGAGCCACCTAATAGAATACGAGTTAGGTGATGATTGCTGATATGCTGACATCAACTTGCTTATTTACACAATGTATTCAAGTTTGTCAACTCACAAGTGTTTATTAATGCTTTGAGTAGGATCATCGTTGCCATATCTGTACATGGAAACCTGGGGACATTAGACATGAGTCATAGCTGGTGGGAATAAGAACAAGATTAGGAGGGGTTTAATGCAAAACAGCGGTTTGACAATTTCAGAATGTTGAAGGGCAGATTCTATTATGGCAATGTCTGTCAATGTTTCTCAGGGAAAAAAACATGTTTGAGGTGTGACATTTCATAAACCTACAACTGGGCTATATCGGTAGGCTTTATTTTTTTACTTCTTTTTTTGCATTCCACACTTCTGTATTATATAACTGAAAAAAAAACCTTGTAACTGCAATAAACAATTTTTTTCCAAGGGTTGTGGGTAGTGCTGGTGATAATCTTAATCTTATCATGCAACTTCATAAATTATAAAGATACAAATTGGATGAAAGCCTCTGAAACAAACGGACTCTACTAATATGATCATAGAATTCAATAAATTTGAAGTATAATGATGGTCTTTAAACAGACTCCTGATTCCTGTTTACCTATCCTCATCAATGTATGCAAATAATGCAATATCACCCTCCAATAAGTGCATGCCATCCAGGAGGTTGTTTTTCTTTCAGCAAGAGTCTGGCTATGTTTATTTTAGAGTGCCAGGGACACAGAGGCCTATATCTAACCACATCTTCTTTGATTTTTCAACTAACTTGTCTTCATCCACTTCACATATAGTTTTCCATGCTGCTCACCACCTTGTCTCTTTTCCTGTGTAGAGCAACTGTCCATCTCCACTCACTGTCAGCCCTATTTCTCTGTGTGATTACAGCCTCATCCTATACTTGGGCACTGATCTGCTTTGGGTGTTTATGTGCATGAACTGCACGCCACATTTCTCCACACATTTACAGCTGATACAAAAAAAAGATGCGCTGCCTAAGAAATCCCCACTTGTTACAGCTTTATTACCAACAAATTGACAGAAAAAAGACTTGTTGACTAATTTTCTTTTGTCTGTAACATCACCAAGTTTCAATTAAATCAGTCAAAGCATTTTGAACATTTTCGGATGTATTTTTTTCTATTGTGTGTGGGGGGGATTTACTCATAAATATTTATACATATAAATATCCTTTCTTAGCAAATACCTACAGCCCTAGATGTTCCATCCTACCAAATTTCAGCTTTTTAACTAAATAGGAAATAATGTTTTTGTTGACAAATAGGAGAGTGAGTCAATCAGTGTAGCCAAAGTTTTGAAGGGTGCCACAGTTTTATTCCATAGACATTATTGGCAATTGAGGCCATAAATAAATACAGATGAAGACATGCAAACCATCTGACAGGGAAAAGGCATGACTTCCATTTAAGGAACTTGACAGGGAGAAGGCACAACTGAGATTAGAAGAGACAAGTGGAGGTAACTCAGGCTGGCTATTAAAAAGTGGTGATGTCCTCCTTTTTTAGTGATGGTCAATATATAGTCAGGGGCTACTGTCTGCTATTTTGAGGTTCTCTGTGTTAGCAATGTTTAAATCCCGTGTTTAGCAAATTAGTTTTCATATTTTGGAAACAAAGACCATGAGAAAAGTATAAAGCTTTGGCAACTGCACTGAACATTAGAGCTCACCTCAGACAGATGGAAGACATCACTCCTGCCCATACCTAGAAAACATTCTTCCTGAACTCTCAAGGAGCAGGCCAGAGTCAACTGCAGGAACCCCATGAATACACACATTTTGCCTGTATCTCTCCTTCGAAAATTGTATTATTGTGAGTGTCCAGCTGATATTAAAAGGAGCTACATGTATCCTTTCTTTAGTTTTACTTTTTCATTCTTCATCTTAGAATCACTGCCATATCACTAGGGAAAGATATGTACTGTATATATGCCTGTGTCTGTGTGTTCTTATTTACAAATACACCTTTGGTGTCTTAAAAAGCACCTTCTCATTCTTACAAATGTCCCTTCACCTGTATAGCAGGTTGTTAGCCATCTCGCAGCATTACTTGAGGTTATAAAAGTCAAGTAATACTTACAAGTTGGGGAAATAATTAAGCTGCATTGACAAGCTAAGGGACATTTTGGAATACTGTTGTAAATATTTATCAGGTTTTTTGCAGCATTTCACAATCTGAGAAAATACCCAATTTCGATCCTGTAGTAGAAAATAATAGATATGGTTGCTTTTTTTTTAAAAATAAAAGTGGAATTTCCGAGAACCAGTGGAGAGGCTCTTTTTATTCTCATCATTACACTGGAATGCTTTTATTGATGAATGTAAAGAGTTCTAAATCTGTCTAAGTTTGTTGTATAATTTAAAGCAGAACAACGAAGCACAGATAGCAGGAAATATCTAGTGCCGGCAGATATTCACAGCCAATATAATAAGTTGACAAAGCCATAAGTTAAAGTAGCACACCACAACTATACAGAGTCTGCAGTTAGCCATAGCTCACTGTGTGATGTCCAGTGAGTCTTGAGAAAACCTATCATCTTTTTAGATGCTGCTGCATATCTCCTGTCATGGGATGGTAAACTAATTTATTGTTACATTGTTGGCAGATAAGAGCATTTTCTTTTAAAGTGAAATACTCCCAAATCCCTAATACTTTCTGATATTTTCTGCTAGAAGCCTCACCTGTGATTTGTTTGCCTTACACCAATTACTCAAGGAGGTAAATTTTCATAAAGGATTTTTTAATTGAGTTAGTTGAGTAATTTAATTACTCCTGAAGTCCCTAGTGCATAACAGTTCACAGGACACAGGAGCTACACTGTTCGCCTACTTGTTAGTGGGCCACTGGTGACATAAGACTGTACATCAACAACAAGTAAGAAGATCTCTATGTCATTTTTTATCTCAACTTGGACTTTTTGGCCTGTGGCAGATACTTTCTTAAATATTGGTTAGCCATATCTTTTAGCATTTGAAGTGTGTTTTACTCCAGTTATTGGATCCCTCATTCAGTGCCATGTCCATCAGATTACACATACTTCCTGTTGGTTACACCAGTTTTGAAAATTAAGGATCCATTCCACGCAAGCAAAAACATTTGAGGATCCAGACAGGGCTTCCATTTATTAATTAAGGTTGGAAGGGAAAATGAACACCAAAATATTTCCTCTCTTCCAACTTATGTTCATAAATGAAGACGACTGATTCTTTGTCATTGTGTCTTTCTTGTATTTGTTTTCCTTTTTTCTCTCTCTCATACTCTTTATCAAGTCTTTTTCTTACATTTTCCTGATTGTGATACTCCTGAATATAGTGGAAGGATAATTTCTATTGATGGAGAGGTGGACCATTTGGAGATGGGAACTAGTCAACTAGCCCTTGTGACCATTCATTGTCCTTTTTGCTGAAGAGAAAATGGACAATAATGTTAAACTCCCTGTTACAAATCTTCCGGGGGGTTAAATGCTGAGTTCTTTTTGAATTGTTTATTAGTCATATTTTATTCAAATTTATCTGATTGGATTGTCTTTTATTATAATGTTTTGTGTCCAAATAGATCAAATTTAGAAAAAGGAAAAATCTTGCCTTGCATGTTGGCCTTAAAACTTTCCCATGAGAGTCAGTTAATAGTTGCATCTGTACAACAGTATATTGTCAGAAAGTGACAGCTTCCTGTGCATCGGGGGGGCTGAGTGAATGATAATAAAAATTGCTGTGGATAATTGATGGGGAATCAGTGCTTGAAGCAATGTCAATAATTTCAAGTGCAAACAATATATATAGTATGCAATGTGTTCTCAAAACAGCTCAAGCAGGTATCCATCATACATACAGCATTTGGAAAGCTGGAAATTCAGTTTGTTCAGAGTTTGCACTTTCTTTCAATGTCTTCATCTGTTTCCTCTGAGCATTTTATTGCCTACCACATCCCAGAAATCTGTAGCTTTGGTTAACTTTGAATTGCCCTTGTGTGTGCAAGTGTTTCATGGGCTGGAACCTTATTCACAGTCAGCTTCTGCCCTGCCCCAAATACTTTTAGGATATTATTTGACTCCACTCAACCCTGGCTTAGGAAATAGATGGACAGATGGAAGTGAGATGGATGTTTTTTCCCATTTCATTTTCTACTTCCTCTTATGTCGCATCTGAAGTTCTCAAAGAAAAAATAATTATAGCAATGCAATACTACAGTTTATGCAAATAATGCTAAATAAAGTAATTGTGATGCTTCCTTGTGAGATATCTAGATAATAAAAATAGTAATAAATAAATTCATAAGAGAATAATAACATGTGTTTGGAGGATATCCAAGCAGTCACTGAAGCTCCATATTGTAATGCAATTTGAACTACTACAGCATTTTTATAATCACTTAAGGTAATTCAGTGTATTGCTTTAAACAAGCCAATTTTAAAGCTGGACTAACTTCAGAGAAAGAAGCACCAAACTCTACTTTGCAACTTCCTTCAACAAGACTGACAATATGTGGTCCTATTTGGCCAAACCTGTTTGCAGAACCAACACTGGTGTAGAGCAAGGTTAGTGTGGTATGGTGTGACCAGCAGCAAGGAGGCTTTTGGGAACAGGAAAAAACTTGGGGTACCACCCCAGTCACCCTGTTAAACTGAACCAAAAGTCCAACAAAAAAACAAGTAGTTACAAAATAATAAGAATATCTTTGAACTCAAAAGAGGCTGAAACCATGTTAACCTGGTGTGGTTTTTCAAATGTTGCTTGCTCTATTAATCGTGCCATGCTCTGCTCCTGATTGGGATGAAGCCACCACTTTTCTGGCTTGTCGCTGTTTATCACATAGTGACTGGGAGGGGGAAGACTTGTTAAAGACTTAATGACCAGGGGCCTTATGTATAAATGGTGCATACTCACAAAAATGTTGTGTACGGCCGTTTCAACACTCACATCATGATGTATAAAAACTAAACTTGGCGTAAAGCCACGCACATTCTCACACCAGCACAAACCATAGCGTACACAAGTTTTCGGCTCGATTCTGCAAACTGGCGGCACCAGTGTCAAAGCAATGCTACTGTTCCTGGGTGGCTTCCCTTTATTTTTTTAGATTCACATCCCTGATGCTGCATTATCAAATACATCACAGCTCTACAGCAGCTGATCGGAAAGCTCTACTGCAGGTTGTGTCAAGAGTGGAGATAATTCTAGCACACGCGGCCCCAGTCATGTGCACAGTCCATTTGAACTTTTCCCATACAGTATGGCAAATGCTTCAGAGCCTTTCCTGCACAAACCTCGCGGTTCAGAAACAGTTTCATTCCAAGAGATATAAACACACTCAATCAGTCCATCAGGTGCTCCTGGTAGTACTGTTTGTACTTATAAGTACAATTACCTCACTGTAAACTTGCATTACAGTTGTAATATTGCACAACCAGAGCCACTTATGCTTTCAAATTGTATCTTTTTCATTGTTTTTTTTATTGTATTATTATTATTGTTGTTATTTTACCATTTTATAGGAAAATAAATTTATGGAGGATTTGCATATTGAATCTCATTATACCGTACAATAACATTAAAGAAATTCAATTCAGTTCAATAGAAGATAGCACGTATTTACAGATGATGATGACTGGCTTCTAAGTCTATTTAGATTTCCAGGCACTATCTTCTTGGAGCTCTTGATATCATTTTTCAGATGAAATGCAGTAAAGTATATATATTACATTATACAGATAAAATTTTAACTTCTTTTAAATAATGTATACTGTATTTAAATGTGTGGATACAGTGGACAGCAATAGCGACAAACTGGCGCCCCGCTCAGGGATTGTTTCTTCCTCACACTGTATGCTTCCTGGGATCTCACAACCTGGATTGATAGATGGATGGAATAATTAAACATGTGCTACGAATATTTTTCAATGTTACTTAAAGGTTTTGAAGAATCGGCGTTCTAAGCCTACAGATGGCTTGACATTTGTTACAGAGCTGATTGTGTGGCAATTGGTTACTTGGAGAAAGAAAAGGAAGGACAGGAATTGGGAGTTAGTACGTTTGAAAGAGACAGTACTGCTTCACTAAATTATTTCATCGAGGGTCTCGCACAGCACAGGAACAATCTCTGGACGGAGCGCCAGTTCATCGCTACCATTGCACCACTGTGGCCCCATGTTTAATACAGGGATCCTCAGGTTACGACACAGTTCTGTTCCTGCAGCAGTGATGTAACCTGAATTTTGGTGTAAGTCGAAACACACCCTAGCCTAAGTCACTTACCTATCCTAACACATTTACAAATCATAATCTTGAACATAAAAACATAAGTAACCCACAGAAAAAGGAAAATGACATAAATATGCTATATTGTAGTGTACACTGTACTGTAGTAACAGAAGAAATGACAAAAAAATGAGAGTAAAAAAATTCCTTACCTTTATTACTTCTGATCTCTTTACAATGTCTAATTTCACTTCCATTGTGATGGCTTTCCTCTTCTTTGAAGCACTACAATCTGAAGACTCTGACTTTCATTTAGGAGCCACGATAAGAGCCAAAAAGTCGCCAAATAAAGCAACACAAATGGAACATTTCCTCTGTGCTCAACCAAACTTTTTTGCCAACTCCCTCACTCATATGCCGCATTACTGCGTCTTCTTCCGCTGCACGCAATGAAACTAGTTCGCCCATGTAGTCTGTAAAGTACACTAACGGCATAATCCGAAACACTCACACCTCAATTTTTTCAAGTTTTTATGGGAGTGAGTGTTGTAAACTCAAAACACTGTATGTTGAGACGTTGAAACTCGAGGACCCTCTGTACATGTTTTAATTCATTTCATCATTAAAATGATATCAAATATACATCTTAGTATTTAAATTGTTCAGAGAGCTGTAATATCATGAGTGTAATGTATTCTGTGTCCTGTCGGCGTAAGAGAAAGCCAGTTTAAGAAGCAAGTAGTGATTCACACACATAGAGCACATAGAAGAACACATAGCATACGAAGCATTTAACATACTACTTTAGTTACAATGGGATTTGAGAAACTTATAAATTAAATGATTTTAAGATGAAGTTTATGACGTTCTACTTTAATGACAAAATAAACAATGTAATTAAAGTGGAAATTTCAAGATTAAGTTGACATTTGAGCTTTTTTTTCCCCACTGTGTCCCTATTTTTTTCTTTTCTCTGTACCCTAATACGCTTCTGTATGACACTCAGACGGTGGGCTACAACTTTTCATGGCAACTTTGATATCTGACAAATTCTTTTTTATTTTGGGCACTGAGCGACTTTCTGAACTTGAACTTTCGATCAACTTCATTTTGCTGTTTATAAAACTGCTTAAACCAGCAAATAGTACTTTTTCCTTGCCTCCACTTTGTATTCACTGATATTCTTCTTTTTTCCCTGTGCTTTTGCCATTGTCTTTTCACAGAACGCTGAACTTAAGGGAATATTTATACTGATTTGCATATTCAAAGAGACATAATTCTAAGAGGAGTCTTGGAGAGGCGGCAGTCGCGTGCATGAGCGTTACGTTTCACGCAGAGAGGGGTTTATACAGCAGAAGTGTGTGGAAGTTGACTTATGCATGGTATTATGCATCTGAATTTTTTTGTGCATATGCACATTTAGACTTTTGTCTGTACATCATGTTTTATTGTGAATTCTACACACAGCGTTATGCATGAGGCCCCAGTTGTATGTGCCTTCAGTGGGTGTTTTCTCTGGGCTGAAGTATTATTTTTGATGCATTTTTGTTTTAATTTAATTTTCCCATATATTGTTCTATGTAAATATTATTTAATTTTTATTTATTTTTATTATTTAATACTTCAAGTAAGATGCGTTCCTTGTATTCTGTAAGTAGAACCCCAAGAGGCAGGTTGATGCTGATGTCACTGCTTAGGAACCGCCCGCCATCTTTATATTCAGATGAAGGAAGAAGTTCCAGCACTGCGTCTTTGACAGTTTTGGAGTATCAGTCTTGTGAGTATTGTTTTCTTTGGATTTTTTTAAAAATTTAGTTATTACATTTTTGTTTTATGTTTGTTTATTTAAATAGATTCTTTGAAATTCAATAATATTGTTTTGTGTGTGTCTTTTAAGCCAGAAGATTGTAGGGTCTTCATCTCCATTGAGGGCAGTTTTTGTGTATTTGGGACATTTTAAAGTATTTTCACATTTTAAAGCCAGTGCCCCATTCTGGGCCTGTGTAGGCATGAAAGTTGGCAAACAATATACTTCCCAGAAGTCTTTGCAGAAGCCTTTAACACTGCAGCTGGGAAATGCTTCAGCCATCAGGTGAATCCAGCACCTCTAAGTTTGCCCCCGGCCAAACAAAGATTTTCATATGTACACCTTAGATATTGTTTTAAGATAATTACAGCATTAATTAAAGATTTTTAGAGTATTTTAGGATTTTTTATTGGTTATTTTTAATTTTAGTGCATTATTTTATCTGGGTGAATTAAGACAATTAAGTTGAAATATATGTTACTTGAGTGTGCCTGTGCCAGCTCTTTCATCAGAGCATTCTCCTCTACCCAAACCTGTTTATATGGCATCCTTACCAGGAAAGGCTATTCCTGCTGGGATGTATATTGTCTGCATTTCCATACATAAGATAAATAGGAATACATAACAATCTGCCGATGTAAAGGGATATTACACTGTGAATGCTTACCACATTTGAATTGACTAGATGATCTCTTTCTCTCTCTAGTTATCTAATATGAAAATATACCAGTGGTTATTTACTGGTAATTTTTAAATTACTTTTTGTAATTTATCTTATCATTTATATTCTTGTATTTTATCATGTGGTTTTGAATTGTAAAGGATTTAGTGATTCGCATTATATAAAATTAAGCTGAGAATTTTTTTCAAGCACTTAAGTACGCTCGAATAAACAAGTGAAAGCAAAATATAGATAGATTTGGAATGACAATATCTAAATTAGCTTATTATAAATACTTGTTTAGATCAATTATTTCTGCTTTTACACTGAAACTATGGGGCTATAACTGAGGTTCTGTACTGTTTGAATGAACCCACTGATTTCATGATAAGAACATTTGCAAGCAATAGGTGCATCTCTAAATACTATCCGTTTCTTTCTAAAGGTTAACACTTCTTCATGTTGTAAATTCAAAGTAATTTCAAAGGACTGAAAGAGCCTGCCCATCTCAGAGGTTCTCTTTTGTCTACATCGACAAATGATCAGAGCTGACATCAAACACAGAAACAGCAAAAGTATTCCAGAAAAAGAGAGCTTTCACTGTGTGTGTTAATCTGCTTGCAAATTACTGGTGTGTTTTTAATGGGTTGTGTGTTATGGTTGCTCCTTTTAACTTTTGTTAGCTCAGGGATCACAGTTTGGGATTGTTAGTCATTGAGTGAAGTATAATATTCTGTGTTTAGCAATGTCAAAAATATTGAACAAGTTCATGTGATATAAATTGTTTTATTTATTGTGCATCCTGGCTGTTCTTCTGAATATGAAATACACTTTTGTGTTTAAGTATCAAATTTGTCTTCCACAGGCCTTCAGAAATATTTATTTCTTTTCTAGACACCTGTGAATAAGTTCTTTCTTGATGACATCAAAAAATGTCAGTAAAGTTCCTTATAATATTTTTTGTGAAAACTGAAGGATTAATAGCTGTGCTATAGTCTAAATAAGTAGACATACACAAAAAAAACAGTTTGGCAGCTTCCCACAAGCTTGTGTTAAATCATGCTCAGTGGTACTCTTTCTTTCTTCTTTTCACCCGTCACTGTTCTTCTATTTTGGTAATGTGACTTCACCAATTTCATTCATCATTCATCTGTAATAAGTGTTAGAAACCATTGGCTTCATTACAGCACAATTACAGTCATCAACTCAGTTAAAGGATCTGTGATTTTCTTCTACACAGCCATCTAGAATAGTAGTTATTTTGTACCAGCAGTAATGGTACTGTTTTACAAAAGAGTGCTATTAGGTTTGTCTTAAACAATATCATCATGTTGGCCAAATTCAGGTAATATAAAAGGTTTTATTTATTGTGCATGCTGGTATTTGTTCTAGAGGATTTTTCATTCCTTCAGCCAACCTATGTGTTATCAAATCAGTCTTTCACATAGATTCAGAAGGTTTTATGACTTTTCTCTGTGATACTGAACATTGTTGAGGTCTTATTAATCTCATCTATTCAAGTATGTTAAATTTCTTTGGCATTTTCCTTATTATTTTTGTGTATAGATATTTGAGGTACAACCTTACACACATTCAATCATAAAGTAGAAGGTAAGGCAACTTGAAATATACAAAAGCCTGACATTGGTCAGCTGTAGCTTCAGTTTTAGCTACCTACTGTATTTTAGAAAATATCAATGGGCAAAAGTGAAAGTAATCACATTCATCAGCATTGTACTGACAATACCCATCCAACCAGCCATCTTCTTTTTGAACTTTGTGTAGATGCTTTGCATAGTGACCAAACTCCCCTGTCCCCAATAAAATGTTTGCTGATAAAGGTGCAGGATGAAATAATACAGGACTTGGCAGAGTGTGGGGTTTGGGGAGGTTAGACCAGAGTGGAACTTGCGGATGGGTTCATGTGGGTTAACGTCTAACCCTGTGGTTCTTGCTTTCTGTTCTACTAAGGAAGATTGCAGTTGCAACAGCACCTTATCAGTACTGTCACAGTCACACACTAACCTTTTTGTCTCAGGTTATCTCTTAGTGAATGAACAATCTAGTGCTTTATTCTGTTTTTGACTATCCTATTCTCTTTACTAAAAAGCATTACCCAGTACAAAAACAAAGTAAAAATCAAACTCAGAAAGGCACAAGGCCTATGGCAGTATGGGATGAAAGCCTAAAAAGAAGCTAAGCCCTTGATATAGAGCTCAAATCAGACTGCCAAACCATCACAGTAGTTGAAACTTGGAGCTATCAGACACTCTTCCAGTGTGTACCAAACCTGCTTCACAAAATTGATAATAACCAGTTGGACATTTTGGGCATGAGTAAGATAAAGTGGACTGGATTTGGTAAGTTTCAAAGAGACTGCAAGACCATTCTGCTTATCAAGATTACCATGTGTTTGGTGTAAACCTGGTTGTAAGCTGGGATGTGGCACATGCATTACATAGGTGGAAGGCAGTGAATGAAACCATTATCATTGCAAGGATCCACATCAGAACATGCCAAGACCATTCTAAACCACGTGTATGAGTTGAATAAAGATGTACAGGACACTAATAAAAATTAGTTCTAAGATCAGCTACAAGAAAATTTGAAAGATACCCACAGCCACAATGTCTAAGTACTCCCTGGAAACATGAATGCACAAATAAGTGAGAAAAGACAAGGACTGGAATATATAAGCAGTCCATATGGATCAGTGAAGATAAAGAATTACCATAGTAAACAATAATATATAAGCAACCTGTGCAATGGAAACATCTATAGTGCAGTTAAAAATCATAAACCCCTCTCCTGATTTCCTTAATTATAGAAAATTTTTGACAATTAATGTTTTCAACCAAAATCCAAAAAGATAAAGTGCACTTGAGTGACCAAATAATAATAATAATAATAATTTGTTTATTTATTTCATTTAATGAATATTATAGTTTCCAATACTAACTGGTACAGAGTCAAAAAGTTATTGTTACGTTAATACAGTAAAACCTCAATTATCTGTCTGGGGTCAGGACTGAAGCCATGACAGATAAGAGAAAAGATGGATAACAGAACAGCTACTTTAATAATGATATACAGTAGATTAGTATAGCAAATAGTCACATTTATTTACTAAACAAAACTATTTAACAAAATATAATAGTAGTATTAACAAAATTAATTCATATATTAACAAAACATAATATAACAGGATTTAATAAGAAAATTACAATACAGAAGCAAGCAAAAAGAAACAACAAACAAACGATATATGTATATTTAAATACATACACTTAGCTTTTTTAAAGTTTGTTATTTTTTGCTGTTTCATTACTCCATGTGCTTTTTTAGAAGCAGTGCCTCAGATACCTGTGTGGCATCTGCTTCCTCTTGCACCTCCAACTACTCTATACACATAGCATCATTTTAGCTTCACTGTGCCTGATTACTTTTGATGTTCTGTCGGTAGCAACTTCCTCTTCTTATTCTTCTTCTTCAGATTCAGAATCCACGGCATTTGCATTTTGAATTGTTTCATTATCGTCCAGGATTTCTCAACCAGCATCCGTTTTGTCAATTTGCAATCAACCATTCACTTCCCCCGATAAAATGTTGTCACAACCTAGGATTTGTGAACACAAATTTAACCTTTCAGTCTCATTTTTAAATAAATCAGAATTTGGTTCACTTTGTGCTGAATCCGATATAGACAATAATTAATTCCAGCCTTTTTGTAAAGTTTTAACTGGCAGATCGTTCAGGGCTTAAGTAATATTAAAAAAGTGCTTCTTTAATGGTGTACATATCCCCGGAAACTTTTACTCCTGATTCAACGTCCAAAGAAACAAGTTTTTGTCCATCAGTAGCATTGCTTCTTCAGGTAAACCCAACTATAACGTGTGATTTTACACTTGGTACAAATATTTTAAGTAACCAATCTTGAAATATTGCTTGACTTATTCATGTATTTTTCTGTGCATAGTACTTAACAGGCATGGCATTTAGGTTTATGTTTTTAAATGACCTAGGCTTTTCCAATTTTCCTATGATAAGCAATGGAAATTTATGACTACTGTTTGTGTTAGCATGTACCATTACAGCGATGCAATCTTTTTGCAGCTTAAATCCAAGTGATGATTTTTTAGATATTGAGTACAAAGTCTTTTGAGGAAGAGTCTCTTTACATTTATACACTTGGTGTCTAATCAGATCTCGGTTACTTATTTACTTGTGTAGTTTCACGCAGTAATCAGCAATCACTATACTATCTGCACTCCGCTTTTCTCCTGCCATGTTCAATTGTCAAATACCATGGCGGAACTTACATTTTTCCAACCATCCACTGCTTGCTTTGAAAGAATGATCCCCATTATGTTTTTTATTCATCTCAATAGTTTTTGCAATTATTATAGTTTCTGATAGTGGAATTCCTTGGATTTTTTTAACAAACCATTGATACATGGCAATATCCAATTGTTCATTTTTAGCAGGTTTCATTGTTTTGCAATTTTTGGCATTACCATCAGTGGTTTCCAATTTCGATGCATGTTTTTCAATTTTGTCAGCATCACGCTTTATATCGTTCACTTGAAGCAGTTTTGCTGCTTCGTAAATGTTTAATAATTTCAATTTTTGTGACAATTCCAACACCACATGCTTACATTTATTAGCCATAAGAATGTACAGTAGATTAATTATAACAAAAAGGATAAGCTACTAAACGCTATTAAAATTGAAGGTACATAACTGACATTCATTTCAAAATGCGGCCTCACACGTTGTTTCCTTTGGAGGCATTAGCTCTCCGGAAATGTGTTCTTTTGAAACTGCAGCATGTTAAGTAACCGAAAAATATAGAAATAGGATATAAAAGGCGATGTCCCTCCCATAGTGATTAGGGCGGTACAAAAATCACATGAGAAAAAAGGATATACTTTAGCTTTCTTTAGTGACGGTTTTACGCGGTTACAGACAGGAAGCTTATGACAGACTCTATCAAGGTGGGATCTTGATCTATGCAGTCTGCCATCTTTCATCACCACGCTGAAAGGATTTTTCCGGACAGATGACATAATCTTCCGCCCGACAGCTTCAAAGTGTATTGGCAGCAGGTCCATCCTTATATACTGGTTGCTCCACATGCAGGCTCTTTCTCTGGATCCAAACAAGGACAGGAAAGGACTCAACTCCACCTCCAAAAAATACAGGAATAGCACAGTGCCTACATGCAGTTCTCATTCTCCCAACAAGGAAAGAAGATTTTGTGCTGACAGAGGACGTAAGTATACTATTCTGTCTTTAGGCTGACTATACAATCCTCCAGTTGTCTTTGGCTATCTAGTCCTGTGCTTGGCTTGGCAATTCTAAATGCTGAGCCCCTGCGTACCATACTTGGTCTGCCTGTATGAATGAATCCATAACAGTGTGCACAGAGACAGTGACATTAAACTTAATATTATAACAAACAAATTATAACACAAGTAGTGCTGGGAAAGAACACCACATGCTAGCACAAGGGGTGCTCTTCCAATGTGCAGCGCTCACAGCGTACTGCATGGCAGTAGTAATACAGTAATAGGTAGGCGCTGGCATGTGCAATTTTTTTTTCTTTGGCCCTGAGAGGTAACAGAGACTAACTGTGAATCAAATGACGGATAATCAAGGTTTTACTGTAATAGGTTGTATCATATTTAGATGCAAAGACTGCAACCAAATGCTTTCAGTAATTCCATATAACCACTGTTGAGGAATTTTAGTCCAATCCTCCTTGTAGAACTGCTTTCATTCAGATACATCTCTAGGTGTTTAAGTATGAGCTGCTCAGTTCAGATACTGTTATGGCACTTTTATTGTGTTTAGAGCTGGAATTTCACTATGCCGAAAGTTTAATTTGCTTCTTTTCAGCCTTTCTGATATGGTTCTGCTTTAATGTTATAGATAATTGTCTTCTTGCACAAACAAATGACATGATTATTCTCTTTTTACAAATATAGAACTGAATTCATAGTTTATCAGTTATGGCAAGTCATCCAGTTTCTGATGCACCAAAGCGTGACCACACTATCATACTATAGCCACCACCATGTTTGACTGTTTGTATAATGTTCTTACTGTGGAATGCTGTGTTAGCTTTATGTTTAACATTTTCACCTAATGCTCGGGAATCATCCATGTGCTTCCTGCCAATGAGAAATAAACAATAATGTTCTTATTTAGGAGTGGTTACTGCTTTGCTTTCCTACGATGAAGCCAGTTTTTACAAAGTGTCCATTTGATTGTGGAGTAATGAGCACTGAGCAAGAAATTCCTGCAGTTCTCAGGATGTGTTTAAAGGACCACTTGTGACTTCCTGGATTATTCTGCACTGCACACTTAGAATAATTGTGGAAGTCCTTCCACTCCTAGTAAGAGGCAATACAGTTAAAAGTGTTTGGTTTTGGCACCATGTAAGGTGGATCTACCACCTTAGAACTGTTTTTTTTTTTACCTTCTCCAGACTCATAGATTTCAACAGCTCTTTCTGATCTCTTTACAATTTTTGACCATATCTTTACATACTTATTGAATCTTTGTGCTGGTAACTTGACACTGATGGTGAGGGTCAAAGTAAGTAAGTAAGGTTTATGTGAGGCTTATATTAAAGCTAGGTCTGACTGTGTTCAATCAACTAACTATCACTTTCATTGAGTTGATTTAACTAGGGTACAGTGACTTTTAAACACAGTGCCAGTTGATGTTGGATAACTTTGTTCATTAGATAAATGAAACAAGTTAAAATGCCAGGGTGCCCTTTATCTAATATTAGAATTTGGCATGAAAACAATTCTTGTCAATTAATGACAAATGCAACATATGACAACCTGTGTCTTAACCATGAGTTTTAGCAAAACATGACATTTAATAACGGGAATGAGTGCCAGTAAAGACAATTATGATCTTTGGGGATAAACCTTGACGTCAGGAATAGCCTTAGGTACTCACAGGGATGTCATTCTAGTGACTCTAGGTGACTCTGAAATCTTGAACCCTGTTTCTCTGTTATAGAGATAATTCACTCCCAAGCTTCTCTTACATCTCAAATGGTTAGTAGGATGCCATGTATAGCATACAAGGCCACCCTGCTGTGATCATTCAAACTTAGAAAACTCTTGCCCTGCATGACTACATTACCAGCATTCTACACACTTTATATTTATTTACTTACTGTATTTGCATGTGCACTTGTCACCACTTTTTCAACCACTCTTGTGCATCTTTGTCTGCAGTGTATAGAGCTTCCATGGCAATAGCCAACTTCAACATAGGGCAGGAATTAACATTGTGGTTCATTGTCTGAAATTTTTTGCACTGACATTTGTTGGTAATGCTGAGGCATCAGCAAAAACAGTTTACATTTTATAGGACTTATTCAGTGGAAAAAAATGATTAAGTAATGCTCACTGGTAACATCGGAGATTGCAACCTGGCACACAAACTGTGGAGTTGTCCACTAAATGGTGATTAATCAGAGCTGCTAACTGCCAATGTTCCTCCACTGTTTTCATACATTGATGGAACTCACGTCTGTCCAAAGTGGATGACGCAATATAAGATGACATGGACGAAATTATGTTATGGCTGTGTAGAGTGCCTATGAAGAATGTGGTTTGACTTTGTTTAGTAAATGGAGTGTTGCAGCGTTTCAGTTTAGGTCAGAAGGAGGAATGTTGGCATTGTTCCATAAATGATGTGCATTGTAATAATCAATTGTAAGTGTACCAGCTTTGTATGGGCTGATTCAGCCCACATGGGACAGTGGTACATAGCCACTGAATAACACATCTAGGCAGACGGGATATAGATTGTGTTTCAGACATCAACTGTTCTTTGTAACATTAAACCTATAACACGTTTTAGCATTATCCAAATGAAAGACATATAAAACAGTTTTCTTGACATTTGGCTTGAGTCACCAGCACTGGCTGGTGTCATGTCTTCCAGCAGCAGGCCATCCAATTTTATAAACATTTTTGACTGACTAGCCCAGAAGGTTGTGTTTCACTAAAAAGCTTGAATTCTGTGGAAGCAACACAAGCATATGATAAAAGAGATGTATATGATATAATTTATCTTGATTTTCAAAAGGCTTTTGATAAGGTGCCACATAAAAAGGTTAGTGATCAAACTAACAGAAGTGGGAATTCAAGGTGAATTGTTTAGGTGAATGCAAAATTGTCTGAAACGCAGGAAGCAAAGGGTTATAGTGAGGGGAATCATTTTAGAATGGTGATCCTCAGGAATCTATGATGGAGCTGGTGCAGCTTTTTAATATACATAAATGACCTGAACAAGAATATAATCAATTAGCTGAATAAATTTGAAGATGACCAAAATAGATGGAAGGGCAGATAATGTAGACTAAGCTAAATTGTTACTTGGATAGCATACAGGTCTGGGCAAATTTGTGGCAGATTAAGTTTAATCTAAGGAAATGTAATTTATTAGATGTAGAAAGTGGACATGATAGTTTGGCATACAGAACATGGGGTTTGAAACTTGAAAGTACACCTAATGTGAAGGATCTAGGATTCATAGTGGACTGAGTAATGTCTACATTAAGACAATGTACAAAAGTAATCAGAAAGGCATTTAGGATGTTAGGTTATATATTATGATGTGTAAATTACAAGACAATAGATGTTATTTGTAAGTTATATAATACAGTAGTTAAAGCTCACCTGGATTACTATTTACAGTTCTGGTCTCCATACTCCAAAAAAGACATAGTAGTGCTAAAAGTCCAAAGTGTGGCTAGGCTGATTCTGAGACTGAGAGGTAGGAGCTATGAGGAGAGGTGGAAGAAGCTGAACCTTTTCAGTTTCAGCAAACGGAGATTAAGAGGTGACATGATCAAAGTTTTTTAAATTATGAAAGGAATTAGTACAGTGGCTCATAACTGTTACTTAAAAATTTTCAACATGAATGCAGGGACATTGTTGTAAACTCAATAAGAGTACATTTCACCCAAAATGTTAGAAAGTTTCTCTCCAGTGAACGTTGCAATCTAGCTCCAGCCTCACTGTGCCACATGTTTTGGGCATGCACCAAATTAACAACATTCTGGACAAAACTTTTTGAATGCCTATCAGACAGCCTTGGTGTCACAATCACCACTAACCCATTAACAGCTTTGTTTGGTGTACACCCAGATGGGCTTAAAGTGGAGAAGGACAAATTGATTGCAACTGCCTATATCATACTACAAGCACATAGACTTATCTTGCTTAACTTAAAGAATCCCACCCCACCTGTTACAAGTCAATGGGATCTGATGTTATATACTATTTAAAATTGGAAAAAAATCAAATCTTCACTTAGAGGAGCTGTTCAAATATATTTTTTTTAAATATGGCAAGATCTAATTAATTAAATTTTAGAATAAGCATTTTTATCATGTGAAATGGACATTCTCCCTTCTTTGTTGTTTTTAAAGATTTGCTTTTGCTGTTGGCTCTCCCCTCTTTCCCTTGGGTGGGGCTTGCATTCTGGTTTGTTAGGTTTGACTTGATTATATGTGATGTTATTTTCTTTGTTGTATAAGTTAGACTTGGTTGTATGGAATGTTATTTTCTTCAAATAAAATTAATAAACTTCAGGGACATTCAAATCTTGACTTAATGTTATTTTTGGCAATCTAGGTTAATAGGATAAATGACATTGTTGCACTTATTTTCCTGTTCTAATCACATTTGTTCTAATGTGCTGATGTGTCATAGGCATCTGAACAGGTCTAGAAATGCAGCACCAGTTTTTAGCTGTCACTGAAAGCCATTTAATAAACATAGTCAAGGCTATTATTTGATTAACGGTGCTTTGACTTTTTTCTAAACCCTGATCGATAGTCAAGACAAAGTCAACCATAGGGAAAATACATTGTAGCAGAACATATTTGAGCAGTTTGTAATGTACACTTAACAGAGAAATAGGTATATGGTTTGCTTGTCATGTCAATCTTTGTATGTCTTTTAGAGTGCCATCATTTTAGGCTACTTCCAGATTTTTGGCATCCATCTCTTTTAAAAAACATGTAAAACACTGTGCATGCCATGTACATGCAGTAGGACCTAGATGAATCAAGAACTCCAGATGGATATCATTAACATGATACATACTGTAGCTTGTATTATTTCTTGTGCTATAAATGCTGATGACATGCTTTTATTATTTTATTTTATTCTTATCTTTTATTGAATTTAAAACATGTACTGTTCCATACAATTAAGTCAAACTTAACAAAACTAAATTAAATTCACCCCCCCCCCCCCCATGAAAAAAGAGGAAGACCAACAGCCAGAAGGAAGGAAGTCCTTCTCCCCAATATATATGTTTATTCTAAAATATTATTGATTAGATCCTGCCAGGTTTTAAAAAAATTTTTGAACAGATCCTTTATGCTGAGAATTGATTAGGAGTGATTGTGACTCAAAGGCTGTCTGATAGGCATTTAAAATTTTTTGTCCAGAATGATGTTAATTCGGTACATGTCCAAAACATGTGGCCTAGTGAAGCAGGAGCTCGAATGCAACGTTTGCAAGGTGGATCATGACCTGGAAACATTTTGGACAATTTTAAATGAGATAGATCTGCACAATAAAAGATTTTAAGTTGAATACTTAAATGGTTTGAGCATATGGAGCTAGAGTGAATTCTGTGCATGGCTGCCTTCCACTTCTTTTCTGAAGTGTTGTGTGAGAGATCCTTTTCCCATTATTCTCTGGGATCTTTAAAAGAAAGGGACTTTAATTTTTTTTTTTTTATATTATAGAAATGCTGTCTGAGTCTTCAAGACTGACCAATATTTCAAAAAGCTTGGAGATGAGGAAAATTGGGCAGATTTTGTTTAGTAAAGTTTCTAATTTGGAGATAATGGAAAAAAAATGTGTAGATTTGGAGTGTAGTTGTTTGTAGGATGCAGAGACATTATTTATATGCAAATCTCTAAATGATTTAATCCCATATGTTTTCCAATCATTAAAAACATTAAGCTTGAGAGGGTGGAAAAGGTGGTTATCATGTTATTATTTTTTAGTTTAAAACGTGTACCAGTTTTCATGAACAGTTATTTCAAACATCTTTTGCTTCAGTAACTTTGCATCTTTAATTTAGTGACTGGCAATTGCATTCATAGTTAACTTTACATAACTAGATTTCTGTGGATGTAATGTAACACCTACAACTTGTCTGTCCTACATTGTCAAGTTAGAGAAGTGGTCATGATTTATAGATCTCCTGCTGTAACAATTCAGCTGATTCCTTATTCAGATATTAGATATTAACAAGGTAAATACCTTTCATAATCAGTGTATGTGCTGCTTATAAGTGTGCAATGCAGAGCCTATTGTATGTTTCTTCCAGGGATACTGTATGTTTCCTAGTATGATGACTATGCGCCTTTTCATTTTGTTTATAAATATACTCAACTCATCTTTGTGATAGTTCTATTGTCACTTTGGTATACTTCTTATAGCATGTATAGTGGAAGGTTGATGTTGCCTATGTGGGAAATCATTCAGCACTTTGTAATGTACTAGTTCGACATGACCAATCACATATGATATCCGTCACAAATCTGGTGATCCTATACATTGATAGAGGGTCAGTCGACCCCATTAAACAATGGATCAACTGCACTCTATCATCCAAGGGAAATATTCCATAGTCTATGTGGAACCCTGTAATATTTTTTGGCGAAATGCTGCCTGAGTGTAGCCATATTCCAAGGATTCTCTGCCAGGGCATCTTATGTTCCTTTCTTTTTTAAACAATATTAATTTTCCTGAAGCCCTACTCCTAACTGGGTCATCCTTCAGACTGGTTTATTTCTTAAAGATGCACAGGAAGTTAAAGCCCATCTTGGAAGCATCAGGAAGGAACCCAATTTGGACAGGATATCAATCCATTTCAGTGCATACTCAGGTTTTCTCCTGTACTTTATCATTTTAGGTCAGCTCACAGTTGCCATTAATGTACCTTTATGTACCTTCATTTGGGATGTACCTGGGGAAACCCCATGCAGACAGTGTCTAGAACAAAAATCTGATACTAAGAGGTAGCTTTGTGGCCAGCAATAACAATAGCAATATGATTTCATGGATAAAAAGGAAAATCAAGACCTCTTAGTCATTGATAGATAGATAGATAGATAGATAGATAGATAGATAGATAGATAGATAGATAGATAGATAGATAGATAGATAGATAGATAGATAGATAGATAGATACTTTATTAATCCCAAGGGGAAATTCATATTGCATATCATTTAAAGAAGAAATTCTTAAGTGCAACTGTGCCATGGTGGTTGAAAATATGTTTTATAGAATATGAACTCATTAACTACCCAAACACAATTGTGAAAAAGAAAGAGTGCTATTTTATCAAAGAGGGAAGAAACTGCTGTGCTGTAAAAGAATAAAATTCCAAAGTGTTAAAAATCAGATATGTGACTGAGGCCATGGAAAGAATGTAGATAAAAATGTCACAAATGAAAATAAAGCACTCATGGGAAATTACAACCAAAAGAGAATAATAAGTATGCGGCATGATCTTTTAGCTTATTTCTATAGACTAACTTATGAAGATTCAGTCTTGGTTTCTAGTCACCAGAAATCCAACTTCCTATACTAAATAAAAAAGCATAACTTTATATGAGAGTACAGGTCTATTACAATAATGTAAAATGCATGATATTGACGTAGTCAATTAATCCGACCCCTGCCTAGAACAGAAGTGGCAAAACAAAGCTCTTTATCAAAATACATGATTTGGTATGCAAAATTAGCTTAAAGTAGGGGTGAACACAAAGTAACCAATAAATAAACAGAAAGTTATGTGTATTTCACTGTCAGCAGAACTTTGGATGTAGCTCCGGGTCTGTGCACAAATCAGTATGAGCACCGTTTTAAAGATGTGAAAGAAGTAGGCTAAAAGGAGAAAAGTTTTCCAGAAGCAGAGTTATCAAAATCGATTATTTTAAACTGTATGTTTGTTGAGAAGAGGTTGCAAAAAAGCAATTTCTGGAAGTGGCATCTTGACCGTACCTTCGGTCAATTCATGTATTTTTCAAAAGCTTCAACGTCAACTCAAAAAAGGAGAATGGAGCTAGGTGAGCTCATTTCAACTTTGGTACATGCTAATAAGTTATCTGCCTTTTCAGTTTTCAAACTTTACAAACAATCAGTGCTAAGGAAGAGTGTTCAGTCAGGAACTTGGACTTGCAAGTCAGGTTGTTATCCTTCATCGTCAATTTGAATCTTGCTTTTAGATGTTGTGAGACAGATTTTGCTATTTTTTCATCTCCTTTTGCTCTTAATGTATACAGTGTTCCAGAGATCTTGCACCTGTGAGTGAACCTTAGTGCAATAGTAAACACATAAAGATATTTATCAAGGTTCCTATGCTGTACAGACTGTACATTTTTCAGGATTTGTTTCAGTGGCTTTGCTAACCTGCTGTACTCATGGCATTATTGTTTGGTAACAGTTATCAGAATCAGAAAACTTTATTAATCCCGAAGGAAATTACTTATGTTACAACTTAACAACAGACAAGGGACATGTTACACTAAGAGCAAGTATAAAGTAATCATGTAAATATAAATAAAGTATAATAAATGTAACTATCAAACTAGAGTGCAGAGTGTTGCACCTTAAGTTAATATTGCACATTCTGAGAACAAATAAGGTTATTCTCATGTGAAGAGCAGACAATTTATTGCACAAGAACAGATAGTATGTTGCACATTTCAAGAACTTCAAAAATTTACCTGGATATCCAATAAAGAAAAAGGGTAATAGCTTAAAGTATGGGTGAGTGACTGGAAAAGGAGTTATAGAGTCTGATGGCTGTGGGAATGAAGGATTTTCTGTGACATTCAGTGGAGCTCTTGATGCTAGTCAGTCTACTGCTGAAAACGCTCCTCTGTCCAACCACAACACTATGAAGTGGGTGATTAGCATTTTCAATAATAGACCAAAGCCTAGACAACATTCTCTGACCTGCCACAGTTTCCAAGCAGTCCAGTTTCTCTCCTACAACAGAGAAAGCCTTCTGAATTAGTTTGTTTAGTCTCCTGATGTCTGCCACTTTCATGCTGCTCCCCCAGCATGCCACAGTGAAGAAAAAGGCACTGGCAACCACACTGTCATAGAATATCCACAACATAGTGCTGCTGATGCTAAAAGATCTGAGCTTGCGTAGGAAACACAGCCTACTTTGACCCTTCTTGTATATGGCCAGCGAGTTCCTGGACCAGTCTAGCTCAGGGGTAGGCAACGTCGGTCCTGGTGAGCCACAGTATGTGCAGGTTTTTGTTCCAACCCAGTTCCTTAACGAGAACTCAATTATTGCTGATGAAGCACATATTGCTTAAGTGACATTTTGATGCTTCATTTTAGTGGTCTCGCTTGTTAAGGTTCTCCAACCTTAATTGCTTATTTCAATCTTAAACTGCTGCATTCAGTGTTTTAATTGCTCCTTATTAGCAATAAGATGTAAAAGACAAAGCAGCCAGCAGTTCTCCAGCTAGCTTTTTTCCAATTACATCTGTGTGTGTTCATCATGCACTGTTTGATTTAATAAAACACTTAATAGAAAAATGTGACAGACTGAAAATGATCTGTTTTAGGCTTCATATCATTTGGATGATATCCTTGGAAAGGAAAAAAATCTACGATATAAGAGCCTTACATTGCACAGACTAACAAGCCATAAAATTAAATAAGGTCTGAGATTGGCAATGATTGGTTTCTAATTAAGCAATTGGGTTAGAATGAAAACCTGTAGCCACTGCGGCTCACCAGGACCGACGTTGCCTACCCCTGGTCTAGCTTATTGCTCATATGCACCCCTAGATACTTGTACTGCTCAACTATCTCCACCTCCATACCCTTAATAGACCGGGAAGTGGCTGGAGATTGCGATCTTCTTAAATCAACTACCAGTTCTTTAGTTTTACTGGCGTTGATCTGCAGTTGATTCATCTCACACCAGTCAACAAAATTGTCCACTACCTTCCTGTATTCCGTCTCCTCTCCATGTATGATACTATCAACTATTGCAGAGTCATCAGAGAATTTCTGCAGATGGCAGCCCTCTGTGTTTTAACTAAAATATGTAGTGTACAGGGTGAAGAGGAATGGTGACAGAACTGTCCCTTGTGGAGCACCAGTGCCACACAGCACGGTATCAGACACAGAGCCCTGTAGCCGCACAAACTGTGGCCTTCCCGTCAGATACTCCATGATCCATGAAACTAAGGGAGCATCCACCTGCATTTCCAATAGCTTAATCCCCAGTCACAGTTACAGTCACAAGCTGGTCTTTTTACCAATTAAAATGACTAAAATCAAGTATAAAAGTATACTAACAGGTACAGATCTGTGCAATTGATTATGGTAACTGTTACAATGTCTGTCATTTTAGTTACTATTAACTGCGTGTAAGCAAGCAGTTTCATATTCATAAATAGAACAATGTTATAACGAAATCACTTTACCTTAAACTTACTCTTTCATTGGTGTTTGAGAAATTGCTCTTAATAGCCTTTAATGTTGTAATTAAATAATTTCTTGAAGGAACTGTTTTTAAAGTTGATGTTTGCATTTACACATGTGCTAGGTTCATGGGTTCATGGGCATATTTAGACTTGACTCGGCCCACTGTATAAGTCGTTATTGAGAAATCAGCCTGCTACCAAAAACATTTGCCCATCCCAATATAACAAACTGTTACCCATTATAAGCGTTTCTGTGACCGCATTTTATAGAGCTAGAAAGTCCTCTAGCTACTTAAGTTAATACTTAAAAATCGTACTTTGTTTAAAAGAATGCAGCATAACACTCTCACACAATTCAATCTAAGACATGATTGAACAAAAAAATGACATCAAAATGAACTATTACTTCAGAGAGCTGTATGACAGAGAAAGTAATGTTTCTCTAACTTATGTTAAAACAATAGTAACAATTTGGCTCATATTGGCGTATTTTAAAATTATTATTGAATTTCAGACAAATTTAAAAAAAGACCCCAAAACAATCCTTGGGGGAGAATTTATTTATTTGAAGTTATTTGAAGTTTAAGGTAGCACAAGACATCACTTTCCTATTGAGTTATGATAGGTGTGTTTGGTTTTATTCCAGTGGAATTTTTAGTCAAGCAGCCAAGGAGTTGTCATCCCAGTGCCATGACTGGATTCAAGTCAGCTTGTTGAGCTTGTTACTGGAACTTATTAGTGGTCTGAAAACTGTAATTGTATGTTGCCAAGGCTTTTATGATAATGTCAAACTTTGTCCGGCTAGCAGATTTTACCCTAATTACGCTAGTTGCTCTTTTATGCCATTTACATTTGCCTGTATTGTCAAGTATTGTTTGGATAGTTTTACCATCACTGTCTAAAGGTGCCAGTTGGTAGTCATTGCTTCTGTTTTAGGGATCTCATGCTCCACTCTGTCAATGATTTTTTTATTCCAAGACTGGTACATAACAAATATAATCATTTGATTAATAAGAAGTGTTTACAGTGTTTTCGCTCAGGGAAGCTTAAATTAAGAATAATTTGAATTCATAAACTGCATATAATTAAGTAAACATATCAATTTTAGTTCACTGAACCAATAATTAGATCAATAAAGATTAAATTGATATGAATAGCATCATTTAAAGCCTACTGTAGTGTGTTTTTAATGTTGTGTAGACATTCTCTCAGTCTAGACTCTAAACTGGGCAGAGTGTTTGTGTAGTAGATAGCACCGCAACCTTAGAAAACTGGGACCCTGGTTGGGTTACCATCTATGCCAAGCCTGAATGTTCTCCAGATGCTAACATGAGTTCATTTGAGGCCACTGTGGACCCAACAAAGCTGACATGACCTACAGTTAGTATGATTAGCAAGTCAAAATTACTTGAGTATGTTGGTGGATTTTTGTTCTACCTGTGCCCCCAAACTCTATATGGAAATGGAAATCAACTCTATCCTGAGTAGGTCCTGTGTGAATGTCCTGTTCTTTCTGTCCCTTATCAGTCACTGTATTTGTAAAGAAGCTGCATGCATGTGCTGGTAGTACAAAGTAAAAGTTCAGCATCTCAGGTATGGATTTGTGTGTGCATATTGATGGTTTCCAACTTTGTAATTATGCAAAAAAAAAAATACTGATATACAATATTTTCATGAAATTTAACAATTCATCTCTCAATGTAGCAGAAATCATCCATAACTAAAATGAAATTGAACTGCACAAGGTAAAAAAATGACATGTCTGAAGGATGTCACTGACCCAAAGCACTGGTATTTGATGGCAATATCACCAAGACATGGCAGGGTTTTGAATAAAATTTTGATATTTTTTAATAGCAGCAATACATTTATACATAGATTCATCTGCACAAGTGTTTATATTTCCCAGGGGCAAAGAGGCTGTCAAGTGAGAACATAGTATTGCATATGTACACAGTTGTGGGAGAAAATCACCCCTTCATTACTCAAAGCAGAAACACAGCAAGGTGCACAACTATTCAACCTACCAACAAATGTAAAGAAGGGGAAACCAAAATTCAACACAAGAAATCAAAAGATAGGTGAAACTATTGGAGCATATGTTAGCGACTTTGAGATCTACAGGATGATTAAAATCAAGACTGTCTCATATGTGGAATAAATAGCAAGAATATTTTTGCCACCTGAATTTACTCTGTGGAAAGCTATTGAAATTTGTGCAATATATGAAAACTTTGAACAGTACACCAAGACACTTTTTGTAACTATTCTGGCAAATTGTGACAGTGTGCCGCATAAAACAACTTATATTACAATTTATTTTTGTGTAGCGCTCTTCACTGAACGAAGGTGCAGTTGGGCTGTGAATATATCTCAGGTGAAATACAAGTATAGTTGATACTAATGCAGAACGAGTACAAATAAAAATACAGATCTGTTAAAGCACACTGAGAACAAGGTAGATACTGATTAAACATAAATGGAAACCAACAATATCTGTCCAATAATTAATGAATGAATTACAGCCGGCTGACATTGGAGATGATTAAAATTGTTAAAGAGAAAGTCAAAAACAAACTCACAGTCCCGGACTGCCCACTATCCACCTATCCTCTCTTCTGGATATTCTATACTAGTGCTGGGTCGTCCAATCAGATGAGAGAATCATTCCATCCAAAGCTTCCAAGGCTCCTTTATTTGAAGTCTTCAGGAAGCCATTCCATTTGCTTATAAAATTATGACCTCTACCCTTACTCAAATAGAAATGCATTATGCAGAAATACAAAAAGAGTTTCTATTGGTTGTGTTTGAATGTTCTAAATTTATGGCTGTATTTATGGAAGGAGATATCATATTGAATCATCAGACATTAGTACCAATTCCGAGCATGCAACTGCATGCAACCCCAGCAAACTTTCAATGCAAATAACAGCTTTTACATCATCTCTTAAAAAAGCACATTTATCACTCTGATGCTTTGTCATGTGCACCCAGAAAGACAAAAAAATGAGACAGGGTTCATATCAATCAATGACATGTCATCTTTGTGTCTTGCAGAGTTAAGTAACTCCAATACTATGAATGCAACTTTTCAAAAGCTGAGCAGTATTACCAGCTAAGGCTGAACGTCCCATGAATCCAGGCTGTCATGAGAAACATGGCAGTACTTTTCATACAGTGATGAACACGTAATAGAAGACAGTATGAAAATGAAATATCCAAATGTATGAATTTATTTAAACAATGACACTTTCATGTACTGTTTACAAAGTAATAAGCCACAACCTCACCTACACTCAGTTCTAGATCATCCATTGCTAACTGTAGAAACAGATATCTTTCAATTAAACAACCCAGATTACTTGGATCGAGTTGACTTATCCCTGGTATGGCTTGTAGTTTTAATCAATTTTCAGAAAAGACAAATACATTATTTTTTGACAAAATCTTTTCAATACACTTTGTCCATCTGTCAACAAGCTTTCGTATTCCTTCATTAAAAAATGTTTTAGGCTGAGCTGCGAGCCACGAATTCACTGCTTTGTTCACCTTTTCATCAGACATGAGTCTCTGCCCTCGTAGAGCTTCTTTTGAAACCTAAGTCTGTCATGGATTACTGCATAGGCAAAGCCAAGGCTGATTTGCAAATGATTTGCCACATCATCAACAGTCACTCGTCTGTTCAACAGAATCATTTCATTGTCACGCTCAATGTTGTCATGAGTCATGGATGTGGATTGGTGTCCAGCTCCTTCTTCATTGCTGACACTTGTGCAACCTTCCTTGAACTTCTCTATCCATGCTCACTCACTTCTTCATGACAAAACACTTTCTCCATACTTTGCACAAAGTCTTCAAAAAATATCAGCACCAGACACACCCTCAGACCACAAAAAACAAATCACTGCATGTTGTTCTTGTTGTGTGCAAATCCCAAATGGGGCAGCCATTATTTCTTGCACCTCAGTTACAAATGATCTGACGTAACATGTTCCCACCTGCACAGCAGTGACTGGGTAGACAGGGACTTCGGATGGAAAGCGCTGATAAGACAGTGCTGCCAAAAGAAATTTTAATATAACCGGAGTGCAGATCATTTTTGACTCACCCTCGTACTAGTTGAAATTGGAAAAAATCAAATTATCACTTAGAGAATCTGTTCAAAACGTTTTTTAAAACCTGGCAGGATCTAATCAATAACATTTTAGAATAAGCATTTATATTGAGGAGAAGGACCCTTTTCCCTGTCAGGAATTGTCTGGAGCTCCTTCTCTCCCCTTTGCCCCAGTGCCTGTAACCAATGATACATTAATTACATTCAAGTCACATGGTTAATTGACCAGAAGATTGAAATGGGAAGCTCACCTAATGGCTTTACTTCTGCATTGTGAACTTTATTTTTCTGTTAGGCCTTATTTAAGTTCCACTAGTGTCTTTGCATCATATTGTATGTCATTCTACCTGCTTTTGTTACTAAATGTATATGTTTGTCTTGGTCTGTTTGAATACATTTTGCCTCTGTGTATGACCTTCTGCTTAACTGATTATTCTTTGGATTGTTGACATGGATAAACCAAACTAGTTTTATGTACTTTACTCAGATACCTTTTTCGCAGCTCATCAAGATATAATAATAATAATAATAATAAATTTTATTTATATTGCACTTTATATTTTAGCAATCCCAAAGTGCTACAGAGTAAAAAAATAGAATAATAAAATAAAAAAAGAACAGAAGAGTCTATAAAATACTTTAACAAAATGACTTTCTAAAAAGATGAGTTTTTAGGTTTCGCTTAATCGCACTTTAGCAAAGCCTAGCCTGCCAAACTCAACAGGATGCTCCTTCTTCTGAAAGGGTGACATGAAGGCATGATTGGGTAGTGTGCACAGAACATTGGAATATTTGTGGTAGTTCTGCTAAACATTATTCCAATATGTACATTTTTGTGTATTTGTAATTTCATTCAAATTCAAATAAATTACAGTTTGACAAAATTACTTTTGAAGTCAACTTAATTCCATATGTGATATTAAAGAATCCATCCATCCATTTTCCAACCCGCTGAATCCTAATTACAGGGTCACGGGGGTCTGCTGGAGCCAATCCCAGCCAACACTGGGCACAAGGCAGGAACCAATCCTGGGCAGGGTGCCAACCCACCGCAGGACACACACAAACACACACTAGGGCCAATTTAGAATCGCCAATCCACCTAACCTGCATTTCTTTGGACTGTGGGAGGAAACCAGAGCGCCCGGAGGAAACCCACGCAGACACAGGGAGAACATGCAAACTCCACACAGGGAGGACCCGGGAAGCGAACCCGGGTCTCCTAACTGCGAGGCAGCAGCGCTACCACTGCACCACCGTGCCGCCCAACTATTTAAGAATCTAATTTTGAAATATTTTAACTAAATAAATGAATACACATTTCTACTGTGTGTGCTTGATTATACATTATTAGCATTATTGGCTGATAGATTCAGATGATTGTACAGCATTAGCACTATTAGCTCATAGATTCAGAGTCCTGGGTTCAGTGTCTGCATAGACTTTGAAAACAATCCCTATGTCCAATTTTGTGTTCTCTGGATACTTTGTTGCTAATATGAGAGCCACGATCTGCATCTTGCAGTGCGCCACTTGGCGGTATGTCTTTTATTGGCATGAAATGCTATTTCTTATACATCCACAAGATGGGTTAAAGAACTATGAAAACAAATTAAGAATGTTCACGCTTGTATTTACTTCACATGGGGGTATTCTAAGAAGCACACTTACACCGATATCAAGTTAGGCGACTTTTTGTGTTTGGGTATGTCAGATTTGCTGAGTTCAGCCACTGATTTTATCATTGTACTATGTCAAATTACACAAGTGAAAATCACAGCTCATCTCTACTTTTCTGACCAAGCACCGATTACCAGCATACTCATTCTTGCCTGCTTTTCTGACGGACAATAGCATGCTGCCTGACGGAACTGGGGCTGTTTGACGGGTTAACGGGTGCAGTGAGTTCAGCAGCAATGTCTTTCCTTTATTTCTTTTTTAGGTGTATTCACACACAATGTACAAAGCACCTTTTGCGATAGCCAGATCTTTCTGTTTGTCTGCCCACATGAAACAACTCCAACCCCTATGGACCAGTTTTACTGAAATGTAGAACACTTAATCTTCAAGAAAATTTGTCAAGACAATTCAATTTTAGGCTGAATATCTTGAACAGATTGTGTTATGCATAGTTTGAAATAAATTGGCAAATCTGTAAGCTTGTCTATCTTAAAACAGAAAAATGTTCTATGAGACTTCAACTATGAATCAGTTCATTGTTTCAGTTTTATCTTGTGTGTTTGTGATTCAATATGTGCGTCAGCTTCTCAGTATACCTGTACTAAAATCAGACCCATAACTGTGGACGGGCCTCAGAGGGCCATGCTAATCCAGTCAGACTGCTAGGTCCATCCATTAATAATTTTTTAATGAGGGAAAAATACTCTTTCAAATAAAATATACATACTGTACGTACTTGTTGATTCACAAAGAACTGTATGTAGTTTTTTTTTTTCCTCCACAGGTACGCAGATTAAGATGACAGGTAATTTTAAACTAACCTTTTTCAGATGAGTGCACCTATGCATGTGAATGTATCTTGTGTTGGACAGAAATACCATCCAGGACTTGTTCCTTATTCTGCACACAATGCTGCCATGACACTGAATTGGAATAAACAAGTTTGTAAAATGAATGGATTATATTCACTTACTACTTCAGCATATATTTAGTCTTGTAGGGTTTCACTACCAAACACATTAAAACAACGACAATCCCCATCTCTATCCCATCACAGTTGTTTTATCACTTAGTGAGCATCTAATTTTGTCCTCAAGTAATCTGGCATCTGCACTAAATTTGTGAATTGCTCTCAAATGTTTCAGAAGGACAAGTCTGTCACTCCTGCAGACAGCTCCTGCAGTTACTCATCTTTCCAGTTCTAATTGATGTTCAACAAACAATCACCATGTTCACTTTGGCTGTTATGCTTGCATGTACTTTGCCAATTCTGCTTCCTTTTAAAAGATTCAATGGCTGTTGAATCAGATCAATAATATGACCATTTGGGTGCAGTGATTGTTCTGTTTTATTTCCTGCAGCTACAGTACAAGGTATCATTTCTTTTGCACAACTGCCTGTCATTTGGAAATGTCTTTTGTATTCTCCTGATGACCCTGTCCAGGATTGAGCGAATATAGAAAACAGATAGATGGGTGGAACGCTCATATTATTGGATATTTTGTCACTTCTACACAGACGGCTCAGCTGGATTTCCTGAGTGCACAACAGAAAAAGGTAAAGAGCTGTGTCAGCCTGTGGCCTGAAATTGAACCCAAAATGTTAACTAATACAATGAAATACTAAATACGGACATTTCAATAAGGAGTTCCTCCAATATTTAATTTCAATAAGGAAAAAAAGTGATCAGTGCTGATTGGCTCTGGCATAGGCCAAAATGTCTTTTTCATCTGGGAAGTAGATTGTGTTGTAATGCAGATCTGTCGATTGACTCAGCCTTCTGATTAGTAATACATCGTAAATGGCTGGGTTGCTCATTTGCAAAACAGCGTACAAGTCATTTTAAAGAATATAGCCACAAATGAGCATAGCCTGACATGAAGCATAAAAATGAATGGTCTATAGATTGTGCATAATTTTATAAGGGCTTTTTCCTCCATAAAATTTTTCACCAGCCTAAAGCATTTGGATGAATACTTTGACTTGTGCACATCTGTCATAATTTGTTCATACTTATTAATGACAACATTGGAGACCTCCTTAGGGGAACCCTTTATACATCCTCGTCATTAAAGTTGTAATTCTAGCTTCACTTTGCTTGGGGTGAATAGAGAAGACAGTTTATCATTCCTTCATCTAACAGGCAGTAGCATGAGTACTGCACTGAACCTTAGCTTGCCATGTACATTTGACCTATGATCAGCCAGGCACCACTACTGCGGCAATTTTTCTCTTTCTCTGACTGACAGACAATCAATTTAGAATCTCTTTGGATAACCATTACAGGAAAATTATTGACAAAGTGTCAAGTGATTTATCAGGATTATTATTTATCAATAGCAGTAAGATTTTACAGTGTATAGTGCCTACTATTGAAATAAAAAATCCTTTAAAGAAATTATATTTATTCAAATTATAAGTTTCATTACACCAATTGTTAACTTCTACATGTTTTACATTTAGATTTTTATTTTCTATCATGAATAGGGTTGTAGCCCTCAGGGAAATAAGATTTGTTTTTTGTTTTGCTTTTTTAAAATTTCCACATAGTTTCTGTTAACCTAATATGAATCATTATTTGCATAATTATGAAAATGGAACAGCGCATTTCATGTTTAACCGAATGATTAATAAATGAAATACATAATGCACTTTCAACTCGTGCTGCCTACAAAATAATTCATATTTGCAGTATATTTTACAATTAAAGGTAGAAAACCGTAATTTTTTGGTTTCAGTATGTGAATGGATGAATAGAAGATGCAGTGCCTTCAGAAATTATTTAGGTACCTTTTCTTTTTTCACATTTTGCTATATTGCAGCCATGTTCTACAACCATTTCAACTCATTTTTCAATGACAAAGCGGAAACAAGATTTGGGGTATTTTTGTAGATTTATTAAAAATAAAAAACTAAAATACACTGACACTGGCACAAGTATTCAGATGACATGGTGAAGCAGTGGTAGTGATGCTGCCTTGCAGTTATGAGACCAGGGTTCGTGTCTGGGTCCTCCCTGTGTGGAGCTTGCATGTCCTTCCCGTGTCTGCATGGGTTCCCTCCAGTTGCTCCAGTTTCCTCCCACAGACCAAAGTCATGCAGGTTAGGTGCATTGGTGATTCTAAACTGGCCATAGTGTGTGGTTGGAGTGTGCATGTGTGTGTTTGCCCTGCGATGGACTGGCGCACTGTCCAGGATCTGTTCCTGCCTTGTGCCCTATGCTAGCTGGGATAGGCTTCAACAACCCCCATGATCTTGTTCAGGACTAAGTGTGTTAAAAAAATTATTGACTGAATGACAACTATTCAGACCCATTACTATGGAACTTGAAGTCAGGCTCCAGTATTGTGATGTTTCTACACCCTGTTTGGAGTCCACCTGTGGTTAGTTTAGCTGCTTGGTCATGATTAGGAAAGGTACACACCTGTCTATAGAAGGTCCTACAATTTTCAATTTGTATCAGAGCCAAAAAAACAAGCCAAGAGGTTGAAGAAAATGCCTGCAGAACTTAGAGACAGGGTTCTGTTGAGGCACAAATCTGGGGAAGGGTACAATTTCTGCAGCGTTGAGCACAGTGGCTTGTATAATTCTTAAATTGAAGATGTTTGCAATAACTATGACACTTCTTAGAGCTGGTCACCAAAATGAGCAATCATGGTAAGAAATCGACCAAGAACCCAACGGTTACTCTGGTTGAGCTTCAGAGAACCTGTCTGGAGATGGGAGAAACTTCTAGAAGGACACACATCACTATAACACTCCACCTATCTGGGCTTTATGACAAAGTTGTCAGGCAGAAGCCTCTCCTCAGCACAAGACATATGGAAACCTGATTCTCTGGTCTGATGAAACTAAGATTATTGTTATGCTGGGAGGAAACCAGGCACTGCTCATCTCCTGTGCAATAGCATTCTAACATTGAAGCATTGTGTTGGCAGCATCATACTGTAGGGTTGTTTTTCAGCAGCAGGGACTGGGAGCTTAGACAGGGTTAAAGGAAAGCTAAATGGAGTAGAGAGATGTCCTTAAGAATAACCTGCTGTAGAGCACTCTGGACCTCAGACTGGTTTGAAGCATCACCTTTCAACAGGACAATGATGCTAAGCACAAAACAAAGCAAAGACAAGACAACACAGAAGTGACTTAGGGACAACTCTGGAAATGTTCTTGAGTGGCCCAGCCAGAGCGAGAATTTGAACTCAATCAAACGTCTCTGGATTGATCTGAAAATAGCTGTCCACCGATGTTCTCCATCCAACTTGATAGAGCTGGAGAGGACCCGCAGAGTAGATTGACAAAAAAAAAAAACAAATCTAGGTGTGTGGAGCTTGTCGAGTTGCATCCAAAAAGATTCCAGGCTGTAATTGCTGCCAAAGTTGCTTCAAATAAGTATTGAGTAAAGTGTCTGAATGCTTGTGTAAATGTGATATTACAGTTTTTTATTTTAAATACATTTGCATACATTTCTAAAATTCTGTTTCACTTTGTAATTCTGGGGTATTGAATGATGCTTGATGTGGGGAAGAAATAAATTTAAATGATTTTAGTATAAGGCTGCAACACAGCAAAATGCGGAAAAAATTTTCATTGAGTGCTGGGTCAGAAGTAAAGATAACAAATATGAATGGTCATATCTGCAAATGATTATAGTTTCTGGCATTTTTAAGTTATCCCTGAATCCAAAATGAGTCAGAGGCCAAACTTTACAAAAACAGTTAATTGGAGAAAGATGGCAGGGGTATGGGGGTGGTCTTGGTTGCTAGGATAAAAATAGGAAGTAAACAGATTATAAGGAAAATAAAAGTAAAAAAAAACTATTCTGCCTGTACAGTCCTGTTTACTTATTGGGATGGCTGCCTGTTTATCCAGCCCTGTAAGCATCAAGCATTTCCATTATCAGCTTTGGTCTACTGTACAGTATGTGTCAGCCAGGATTTATGTGTATTTTCTGTTTTATTGTTGTTTTTGGTCATTATAATTCATTATTCTTCCTGTTTCTATGCCAATTTTGTTATGTTTAGTCATTATGTAACTAGCTGTGTGAAACTGTGCTGCAAAAAGCACTGGGTCCTAGAAGCTATTGAAATCTTCAGAAAAAAAACTGAAATGTAGAGACGTCAAGTAATTGAAAGGAACTACTCTGGGCATCTCTCTCCTAGGAGGATTCGTTTTGACAGTGTGCTCGCCTCACTTGTGTATTAGCAGCTAAGCGAGTGACTCTTTCTTTGGAGGTTTCATTTTGCTGACGTGCTGGCCTCGCTTGTGTATCCTTGGAGGTGGAGCCCTTACCCTGACTCCACCTCTCACTTCCGGGTTGAACAGACATACTTCCACATGTAGATGTTTATATATGTGATACTTATATACTGTCTCATTAAATGTTATCACATTCCCAGTTGTTTTTGGTGGGAGCCACAGGAGGTGAGGTCACCCTGACATCACTGCTGCAGGGTTCTTCTGTTGCCGTTATATTCAGTCAGAGAGAGAGCCAGTAGTGGATCATTGAGTTTATGTTGGAGAATTGTTTAAATATTTCTTTCTGTTTGTTCTTTCTGGCTTCATGGATTTTTCCATTTTTTTTGTTTGTTTTTTTTTATTGGATTACAATCTTGGATTTGCCTTTTAAGCAACCCTTTTTTTGCATTTTGCCTTTTTTGTCCTTTTTCTGAACTCTAAAAATGTATTTACAAGGGTTTTTGTTTTGTGTTATCTAAACCAGCCAAAGGTTTATGGTCTCCTTCTTTTTTGTGAAATTTGGTACTTAAGTCAAATATTTTGAACTTTGAAAGTCAGCTCCCAATTTTGGCCCTTTATGGGCTCAATGCTATAGTTAATAGTTGTGGCCTGGCTAACTTGGGATGAGCCTTATCTGGAATGTTTGGTTAAGGTCCTGGCCTGTTTTGTGAAACATTTTGGAGGCCTCAAGGCCTTCTTGCCATGTTTAAGTTGTACACAACACTCTATCTCTTTCTTTCAGAAATCTTGGTCTATAGACTCACCTCCTGGCTCCAAGCCCATGCACCTTTTGGGGTTTAAGCCCCATCCCTTGATCACTTATGGCTTAACTCTATATAGGAACTTCTGAGGTCAACATTGTACTTGGGCTACTCCAGGGTTGTCCTCCTAGGATTCTCATGTAAATTTAGACCTCATCTGTAACTTAAAAGGCGGGCATTACCCATTTCTGCCCTCTAGTAGAAAAGGCAACCTTTTATTTAATGATTATTTGTTTTCCAGTGCTCTTCTCCAATAGTTATTCCCCAGTATAAAGTAATAATGTATAAACTGCCCCCATCTGAAAATAGTCTACTGTATCACCAGATAGTTGTTGTAGCTTATCTTTCTTTTTACCAGGAGTCTGCTTCTTGTAGTTCCTTCTGGTCCTAACTCAGTACCCATCAACAAGTGTCAAGCAGTCTTTCTTTTTGCAGCTTCAGAGTTTCAGGAAGAGGTATGATATGTAATTTGTTCAGAAGCCTATAGTGGCCTGGTTGTAGAATTTGAATCTGAAACATCTCTAGCAGTTTAGCCATAATGATGAGGAAACCCTGTGGAATTTACTTCATGGAGAGTTTGGCAATATTTGGAAACTTCACCAAACTCCGCAGAATGCATTTACATCAATGGGAAAGGAAGTACTGAACTAGTTTTGAATGGCTTATAATGGTGTGATAGCGTTTTACTTGTTCCTGAGTGCTATGGAAGCATCTGCCAGCTATGCTGGACCAATTATTGTGTCCAAAAATGTGATCTGAGTTGTGAGGCAACAGTGCTAACCACTGCAACACCATGTCTCAAGACACAGAATGAATACTGCACTACAAATGTAGCAATTAGTAAATATATATATATATATATATATATATATATATATATATATAGTGGGAAACAGCCCGAACACAGACAGATAGACATGATTTTAAAGCACCACACACGTTTATTTACAACTATTTACACAGGTGAAACACACACAACCCAGTGCCACAGCACCAGTCACCCCAAAGTCCTGGCCTCTCACAATGCCTGTACTCTTCTGACCGCCTCCACTCCTCTCCTCTGACTTCCGTCCTTCTTCCACCCGACTCCAGCCCTCAAATGGAGGGAGGCGGCCCCTTTTATACACACCCGGACATGTTCCAGGTGCCTCCTGATGAGCTTCCGCCGCCCCTTCCTGACCAACTAAACCCTTACTAGCTTCAATCTCCCTTTCCAGGCCACACCCACCTGCTGACCTAATTTCCGACAGTTCTCTCTGTGACTAACCTCTTTCTCCCCATCACCTATGAAGACAGCCACTTGCCCCTTCCCTTCAGTCCTGTTTTAGATAACAGTCCTTTAAGATTACTTGTGCTTTTATTAAGAATATATAGGATGGACCCTCAAACATTCTTTGTTTTCTTGTCTCCTTTTAACAGTTGCTGCTCTCTTGCATGATAGCATTTTGTATACTGGCAATTGGTCTTGTGTTTCAAAGTTCATTTAGTGTTATATAAATACCTTACTTTTTAAGGCAGTATGATATGTGTGTATATATTAATGTTATCCCTCAATACATTTTATATCTGCCTGTTTAATTCACATTTAAGCAAAAGTACATTAAGTAGTTTATACAGTATATAATTTTATAAAAATGGCTTCTTTATATACAGTTTAGTTTAAGTCCAAGTAAAAAATGAGTTAGATGTTAAAGGTGCTAACTTAATGATTTCTTTTTTCCACTGCACTGACACCTTTATTGGAACTGGCTTGCGCTATTATACTGATAATTACTGCTCAGCCAAATCCAGACATCATTACAATAATTATGCTAGTGCTTATCTGATATTAATTCTTGGATGCATCAAGGTTGACTGTGAAGTTTCATAACAAGCTGTGATTAAAGTTATAGCAAGTGACATCAGAGTGCTTTTATATAGTGTGTGGTTAATGCTAATCACAGAATATGCAGAATATGTCTGTGTCACTCTATCCAAATGTGATTTTTCTGTAGTAGTTCTTGTGGGGGGGGGGTCGTAGCTTCACAGAGAGTCGGGAAGTTAGAGTAATAAAGAAATAAGTCATCCAAATTAAATCTGTGTCATTTTCAGCTTATGCATGTGTAAAAAATAAATTTGACTACTGCCTCACAGCTCTGGGAGATTGAGTTCAAATCCCAGTCAGAGCACCGTCTCAGTGCTGAGAGTTTTGAAGTTCTGCTCATTGCTCTGTGAATTTTGTGCATCTTGTGTTTAGTTAACTCCATGTGGTGGAGTGGTGCTGAACATTTAGTGTGGAGCTTGTCCAGTCTTTCTGTGTTGGCTTGTGTTTTCTATGGTTACTCTGTTTTTTTCCCAAATCACAAGGAATCAGTCTGTTAGGGTAATTGGTGTCTAAAAATTAAAGTAGCCCTGTATAAGTTTGTGTGGGTGACCTCTCCTTGAAGGGCATCCCAACCAAGGCCACTATAATCCTGTAATGCATTGCGGGGAGATCATACACAGCACATTTGCCTCAAGGCAGGGTCAGCTCAGAAAATAAATATAAGCATGAGATGTAACTTACTGCATGTTATCATTCCCTTGAAGAAGGAAGGGTACTGTGTGGGCTGTTATGCCTAGAGGGGTAGTAGATAGGGCACAAGGGTAGAGGATTACCTGTAAAAAAACATGTCATGTTCCAGCAGGATATCAAAAGGTAGGCAGCCCTGGAGCTGCCAGAAATAGGAACAGCACAAGGTCAAGGAAAGCAGGAAGGAAGAAGTTAGAGACCCCCATCCTGACAAAGGGAAATACATTTTCCCCAGAGTGAGGAAACAAGAACTGGATTACTCTTTAAGTGGTGAAGCAGCAAGACAACAGCACCAGGGTGGCAATAGTCTTAAGGAAACTGACAGTTTGAAGGGAAAGTAGGCTATATAAGGACAGCTAGAAATAAAACCAACTGTGCCAAAAGTAGGATCATCCCTGTCCTTGCAAACAGTTTGGTGCCTTTAGCCAGAAGTAACCTCAGGGTAAGGTTTAAATCTGCCTAAAACTTGGAATTAATAGGTGAGTGAGGGGTAAGTCAGATAGAGGGGTAAGTGAGATAGATAGAAAGCAAGAAAGTTTTCTGGTACCTGGACATAGGCCAGTGGACAAGCTGTGTTACTAGAAGGATAGAACTGTGTATTAGGCCCTATGAAGTTATACTTCAAAAAAATCATGTGTGATTATATATGTCGAATGTCTGGGTAAGAGGGATGCTAGAATATTATCATTATTTTACACTATATATATATATATACTAGCAAAATACCCGCGCTTCGCAGCGGAGAAGTAGTGTGTTAAAGAGGTTATGTAAACATATATATACATATACATATATATACATATCTACATATACACATATCTACATATACATATATATACATATATACATATATATATATATACATATACACATCCACATATATATATATATATACACATATGAACATATATATACACATATATACACACACATACATAAACACACACATATACATATATACATATATACATACATACGTAGTGTATTGTAACATGGGTTGTGATTGTTACATGGGAGGGAGATGACAAATCACAGCTTTCCGCTTTCTAATCGGGCCTGTGATTGGTGCTTTAACTGATGCCCAGATCCCACAGTATCTCCCCTTAGGAGAGGCGTTAGGCGAGTGTAATTGAATAGCGGTGCTGCAAGTTTAGCTTTACACCTGTTTTTAAGGCTTATTGACTGAAAGGGGCTTTCATGAAAAAGTTAGGGCTTTGCTACAGGATACACCCTCCACAAGTTAAGGAAGTAAAAATAAAGGTATATATTTCTGTTTTATTTAAACCTTTTAAGTTTGTATGCGGGCGGCATAGTGGCGCAGTGAAAGGTGCCAGTTAGGAGACCCGGGTTCGCTTCCCTGCGTGGAGTTTGGATGTTCTCCCCGTGTCTGTCTGGGTTTCCTCCGGGTACTCCGGTTTCCTCCCATAGTCCAAAGACATGCAGGTTAGGTGCATTGGCGATTCTAAATTGTCCCTGGTGTGTGGGTGTGTGTGGATGTGTGCGCCCTGCGGTGGGCTGGCACCTTGCCCGGGGTTTGTTTCCTGCCTTGTGCCCTGTGTTGCAAGGGATTGGCTCCTGTATTTAGGATATAGCGGGTTGGATGATGGATGGATGGACATTTGTATGCATAGCCCCATTTGCCCGTTTTCGTTTTTTTTCTTTCTTCAGTAATATTTCAGCAAACCCGGAGCTTGTCAGTTCAAATCCTGGTACTGACACCACTGTGTGACCCTGAGGAAGTCACTTCACCTGCCTGTGCTGCAAGAAACAAAAGAAATGTAACAAATTGTACCTCAGATGTTGCAAGTTGCTGGAATAAAGGCATAAGTAAAATAGATAAATATGTATTATACACATAGGAACTATTCATTTATTTTCAGTTAAGTCATCTGCAGCAAACCTTTATAAATGAGGGTTTCTCCTTTTTAGATAGTGCAAACTGTTTCTTCTTCATTGAGGTTTTCTCTTGGAGAGCTTTTTTCATTTCATTGAAAATTAAAGCAGTAGCTGCCAAAATATGTAGCTTTCTTATTAATTTTTCAACATTGTGTAAAATAACTTTATAAAGTAACATAAAAGGTTTAAATACTGGTTATCCTTTTACACTAAAATATTACTAAAGAGATACAAAAAAAGTAAAATGCATATGTTGTTTTTCTTTAAGGAGATTAAATATTACTGAAGAAAGAAAAAAAAAACTAAAACAGCCAAATGGGGCTATGCATACGAACTTAAAAGGTTTAAATAAAACAGAAATACAGTCATCCCTCACCTATCGTGGGGGTTACGTTCCAGAGCCCCCTGCGATAAGTGAAAATCCGTGAAGTACCGACCTATATTTATTTTATTATTTATATATATTTTAAGGCTTTATAAACCCTTCCCACACTCTTATAAACCTTTCTGTCTCTCTTTTTAACCTTTCCCACACTCTTATAAACACTTCCTATGCTCTTAAACACTTTCTACACTCTTAACACCGCAGAGCAACACTAAATGCAGCGATCAGATGTTGATGTGTCTGCCACTCGCTTTGTGAAGAGGGGGGCAGGTGAACGCACATTAAGCAGAGGTGGACTTTGTGCTGCTTCTGCCAAAATGCCTGCTTGTCGCTTTGCGCGTTCTGAAGGAAGAGGAGTGTGTGTGTGTGTGTGTGTGTGTGTGTGTGTGTGAGGGCTGAACGCACGTTCGCTCAAACCCCCCTCTCCGTGGCGCGGTACGCTCCTGCCACTTCGCGTTGTGAAGGGGTGCGGGCTTGCTGAATGCACGCTAAGGAGAAGTGGACTTTGTGCTGCTTGTCGCTCTGCGTGTCAATAAGCCTGTACAGCAGCTGTTTTCCTGTCTCACTGCCTTGTCTTGCATGAACTTAAAATGTTTTATAATAGAGAGATGTTACTTATATCCTTAGTCCGACATCCACATATCATATGTGTTAACAAAGTGTGTTTTATAAGTTTACATGTGTTTAAAGCGTGTGGGATGGGTATTTTAAGGCTTAAACTATAAAAATGTTTATTTATATGGTCTTTCTATATCGCAGATTTTGACCTATCACTGATGGGTCTAGAACTAACTTCCGCAATA